>NC_067286.1:7458632-7758632 GCF_020740795.1 Apus apus
TTACAGTCCGACTAGCAGCAAGTAATTTAAAAATAATTATCCTAAACAGAGAGGCTGAATTATTAGTATTGAAGGAAGGCTGTTTTTTTTGGAAAATACTGATTTATTGTTATGCTTCAAAACTTACCTGTTGATAATTTCAGAGTACTGACTCTTTCTGAGTTTAAAATAGTGATTTTCTGCAATTGGTAGGCTAGTCTGATTGTTCACAGGGCTGCTTTGAGTGCAGTATCCTGGATCTATAATACAGAAATATGACCACAGAGGCTATTTCTTACTTTATGTCTTGTCTATTATTCTTGTGGCCACGAAAACCACCCTCAGTATTATACATTAAGTTGTTTCTTTGTTATCTGTCTGTCATGTATTTCATTTCAAAGAGTCTTATCATCCTTACTCTGTCATGAAGATTGCTTAATCTATGACAGTGAGCTTATAAAGAGGATGAATGATTTCATGATTTCATGGGTGAATGTTCTCATGTGAAAAGGACCATACAGGATACCAGTCAGTATGGACACACTCTACAAAATTTATTCTGATTTAGGAAATTGTGTGTTTCTTAAGTGTAACAGCTTTAGAAAACCCATAGAAATGTTTCTCCTGAATTCACGGGGCTACAGTTATTGTTAGTTATTGGAGGATACCATTAATTAGTTGAGTTAGATTGGATTACCTGGTTTGCTGAGAAAGGCGGGCTGATTAGAAAGGTCAGTAATTTATACTACTACAAAAATTCTTTTGTTCAGCACAGGAATGACCTAGTTTTGCCTTTTCTTTTATATCTCTCTGAAACTCAGAGATGGAGAAAGAAGGGCAGAAGATACTCACAAGCCATTTGCCCCAGTAATGTGGTCAGTTGCTGTTAGGTTATTAACTAAGTTCTTATTCAAGGAATCAGTTATCAAGCTAAAGTACTGTCTAGTTAGAGAACATGTACACAAGCAAAATAAACTGTTCAGAGTAGATATTCCTATAAAAGGATTGACTTACAGTTTGGCTTACTTTTCATCTGATATTATTATTGGTGTGCGGATATATTAAATAGTTTTATGATGTTAAATGAACTCATTGTAGTCTGGTATTGAGATTGGTTGTAGGCTGTGGAAGCAATAACGAAAGATAAAAAAATATTTTTTATAATTATAGCAAACCAAACCATTTCATATTCTTCCACTGCCTATTTTGTAGTGAAAACCTCTTTGTTTTCTATGTCTCTTGTCAAAAATACAAAGCTTTAATATGTCAGTGCCATCTATTCAAATGGAAAGAACCATTTAGATTTTTTTTATTTTTTTCCTTTAGAGCCTCATCTTTTTCCAGTGCTGTAGCTGTTCCCCCTGGCAAGTTCCAGCAACATTCAAAATATTCAAATAAGATCATCTGATAAGGCTGCCTGATCTCTTAGGTTTTTACTTATTTATAGGAAGAAATGTTTAAATGGTATTTAGAAAAAAATAATTATACGGAGAGTACAAAATACATTTCTTACCAGTAGTTCTTCCCTCCCTCCAACCTGTTTTCATGCTACGGGTCAAGACTTAACAGCTCTCAAGAGTGTCTGGCTGAATAGCAGCAGGCTGCTAAATCTCAAATCAAGTGCTCTTGAAAGCACCTTACTTCTCTTGAGATAAAAACTTGAGGCAGGTTTTTCTGTCTGGCCTATTCATCAAGTATAGTCTACTGAATTGTTGACATTTCTAAACACTGAAGGGATTTTAAAGATCTTATTGCTCTAAAGAGACTTACTTGTAATAGGGAATAAAGAAGTGAAATGAAAAAAATACTGACACATGAAAAATACGAAACTAAATAACTGCTAGAAACAGCTGAAAGCAAATGACTATAATGTGACATACAGTTTCTGTACAAAACACATTTTGATGTAGGAATCTGCTCTAATGTTCAGCCTCCCCAACAACTTCCAGATAAACAGTAATATTTATTTTAATCTCAATCACAAAAGTCTTGCATTTAATATGATACCAGTTTCTATCATACATATTTAATATATTTGTTCCGGTTTGCACTGAGACCTACTGTCATAGACAGTCGTTTAAAAAGGAGTTCGTGTGACCTGTCTTTTAACCTTTCCCCAGCAGCTTCTTACTCTGTGCTTAAACTTTCTTTTAACACATTGGTTTGCCAAAGCAGAGTCAACATGATGACTTAATCACCAGTGCAATATTTATGGTTGTTTTTTCATAAGGAATATCAGTCACTGAGTAAAAAGTTGCCACGGTATGTTTTCATATCAAAACAGGCTGATCCAATATTACAGATATTAAAGTACACTTCAATGATTTCTAAGTCTAAGATTATTTGGTGTAATACTACAAAAGGCTTTGTTAGCTGGAGTTTTAAACTGTAGCCCTCATGAGTCATGGGGGATTAGTACTGGAAAGAAGAGATATTGAAATATTAATTAAATAATTACTCCGTCCTGGGAGTTACAGGAACGGAACACACTTCCTGTCTCAGTGACAGTTTTTAGGGTGAGAAGACAATGATAGCAGAAATGTATTTATTTTTTTTATCTTCTGGCCTGACTTTTCCCTTAGCATGGAGCATCTGACAGTGGCATTTGCCATTGCAGAGCTGAAGTTTCTAGCCTGTGAAGAGCTGCAAACATAAACTGGTCATCTGGTTAGCAGCCTTAGTTTGTAACTGTGCAAAAGTTTAGAAACCAGCAATACATCTATTTACCTAAATTATACTTGCTTTTAAAACAGAGATCAGTCGTCACAGTTTGCCACTTCCATGGTGTTTTTTCATTTCTCTAGCACTGTTTTAAAGTGATTGAATATTTTGTGTTTCTCTCTACACAACAATCCTGTGAGGCAGACTCAGAAAATACCTGTAGCAGAGCAGAACTTGTCCATGCATGAAAAGCAAAATAATTAAAAAAAAAAGCTCCAGAAAATTAGTCTGCTTCAAAAAGCTATTAAATTGTTCCTATCCCTGAAGCTTTACAAATGTGCTAATTGTTGTGTTCTGGTCATGTAATATGTTTCTGCACGAAGTGGAACCGCTTTCCTGTGCGGTCCGGGGGAGGGGCTGGCGGGTGCTGGAACGCGGGGTAATGAGTCTTCCCTTTGGGCAGGGCCTGCTTCAGGTCTGAACGCCCAGAAATGCTGCACAGATGTGCTGGGCTGCCTAGCAGTGGAAATTTTCTAATTCTAGCTGACCTAAAAAAGTAGACTTCTGAGCACAGGGCTACTCCCAGTATAAAACAACAATTTCCCCCCCCCACCAACTAGCATTTACGTTTTGCCCCCCTACACGCTCCTTCTTCATCACCAGTGACTTGCCAAACCTGTGACACTGGTCTCTTGAAACAGAGGCATTCAGGGACATGTTGTAAGGGTGGTTTGCATTGTGTAGTCAAATATAAAACAATACAGCTCACGCTGTCTCTGTGCTTTCTGGAGCAACCCTGCATGCATTGGAGATCCTGTGGGCAGACACATGGGCCCTAATCAGTAACTCCTACGCAGTCATAAGTCCTGTGTGCATTTGCCTGTGTGGTTGCATGTTGGGTGTACACACAATGTCTGCAGCTGATGTGCAGGAGGGAAGCAGCATTGTCAATGCATACAAAATCTAGAAAAACCACTGAGGCAGCACTGGGGCAGCTCACAGCCAGGCTGGTGGAGTCTCAGAGAGCAGCTCCCATTTGCTCCTGTTCCTCTTAGGAAAGCATTTAATTAAACTCCAAATTTCATAGGATCTATAAGAGATTATATACTTGAATTCAATGGAAGCTTGTAGGCAATGTGTATTTTAGCAATAGCTGGCAGAACTGTTCAATTCAGAAGCCTGTTTACATTTCTGTTGTCTCTCTTCTTTTTTTTGAGTTGGCAAATCAGACACTGAAATACACATCTAATAGAGACTTGCCAGTGCAAGTTACCTGTCTTGGAGCATAGCCTTTCTGTGAAGTGTTGAAATCTATCTGGACAATTTTATCAAGAGGCAGAATACATTTTATCAGTTTTTTGTGTTGTTGCACATCCTCAGATTAAAAGGTGTTTTTAAAATGGGTGTAGTAATGAGCTTTCTGAAATGTGACAAAATATTTAAACTGAGACAGAAGGTTGATAGATTACAGTGAACTTTAACACAGAGCTTTGGATGCAAACTCAAATATTTGGTTAGATTTCCAACTTAGCTGAAATTTTAGAGGGTGACAGTGACACTGTAATATGTCAGACCTGCTAGAACAGATGCTTCTGTCTCTCAATGCTGCTTCTCCCTCCTCCTCCCTTACGTAGCTTTTGTTTGCACACACAGTGTCTTGAACACTTCTCAAGCTTCCCAGTAGAGAGACCCAAGTTGTTGTAGAGCAACATGGGCATTGCCAGCAACACTGGAATATTTCCAGTGAGCCATCTGTGGTTTGATATGAAATCTGTACTTTGTGGCATGTTGCAATGTCATTCAAAGAGAGGAGATATATCAGAGGCACTGACTCAGTGAGAAGCTTCATACAGTTGTAGGACTGAATTCCTCTCCTTGACCTTTTACACTCCAAGTTAAGAGTTTAGTCTAAACTAGTCATCCAGATTTTCTGAATAATCAGCAGAGATAGGCAAGCACTTGCAAGGATGATTCACATCTCATCCTAAGTGTACAATATAGGTTAGACTGAATGGCTGACTTGTAGACAGCTGCAATTAGATTGAATGAATCCGTCAGGGAAGAAAATGTGACATTAACATTAGAATTCATCAGGACTATCCAGAGAGTCCTAGAATTACTCAGACTTGCATCACGGGTCCCACACTCCTCTTACATAAGCCCAGGGAGAAGAAATTCAGCAAAAAGAACAGATCTACAGGAGAAATGTTAGTCTGCTTGCTTTGGGCATAGATGATACCGTCAGACTCATGAACTACTGTTTGAATTTAGAACAGTATTTCCCTTCAGCATTTAGACCATGTTTTCCAATCTCAGCTATAACATGCCTAGATAATACATCTCCTCCATCTTTCCCTTCACTAAATCTTCTCTTCAGCCCTTTGTAACTTGGTTTGTTCCATTATGCCTGTTCTCTTTCACTCACCCTTCTTTGCAGCATTTCTTCAGTTTTAAGGAAAAAAAAAGTTTTAACAGTAATACAGTATTTATATATAATTACATTTTTCCTTCTGCATGGATATTTTATCTTTCACTTCTTCCTTTTTACCCACTTCATTTATTCAGACTGCAAACTCTTTGGGGTAGATACAGTCTTTCAATATGTACTTAATAAGAGCTGGATCAGTAAGTAGTACAATAATATGCTGTGTAAGTGTTTAGTACAGTTCTGGTTGTAAGATTACCATGTATTTCTCTGAATTTTTGATCAGGCAGGCAGTTAAACAGTCATAGTCCTTGGATAACCTGTAGCCCTCATTGATTAATCCAGCCCCCTTTACAAGCCTGGGAGCTGCTAAATTATGTGGAGGCTACTCTTACAAAACAGGCCTGTTACTTGTACACCCAGCTTTCTCAAACATCAAAGAATCTTCCTGATAATTTTATCTTTTCCTTGTGTCCGTTCACATGTAGCAAATCATCTTTGACACCAGTTGGATTTTTTCTTTGGAACGAAAGAGCTTGTTCAGACGATTGTACTTAACTTTCCTGTCACTGAAAAGTAGTGACTGATGCTACACATGCAGAACACCCACCCATCTCTACTCATGTCCTACTAGAACTTCTTCAGCCAGCTGAAATCACCTAGGGATTCATTTTACACAAACATATACAGACTTTAATTGTACTGGTACAAATATCTCTTAAAAGTTTCTCACTTTGCAACAGCCAGTGTTTAAATGAACCAAAGTTTTAAATTCAGACTCAGGAATTCAGATTTTAAGTATTTTTTCTGCCCAGAGAACAGAAACAGTACTATGTGACATATCCAAATGGATTGACACAGTTTGAATTGAATTCTCCTGGATATTATCATATCACTTCTGTAAAGCAGATAGATACACTGGAACTCTGCACTGAAGAGACACATACTAAGGTTCAGCATTCTGAAATGTAAAAAGCTTTTACAAAATATATCACAAAAGGAAGTCAGTTTATTAATTATTCTTAATTTTGCCAGGTATCTTTAAAGTCACTGTTTAAATAATCTTTTTGTAGTATTAGAAACCTTTAATAAAGCATCACTGCCCTGCAAGTGGGGTAAAAGTGAGAATGACCCAGGTTTTATTTTATGTTCTGTGAGTGACAGAACAGTTTTAGAATCATGTTCAAGTATTCTTAGTATTATTACCTATGTATAAACAAGTTATTTTCATAGTAGCAATGTGTCCTTTAGCAGACAGACAAGGATATGTAGGTAGAAGTATATTTATCAGCTATTCTTAGTGGAATCCTCTCAACACCTGATGTTAATAATAATTGATTTTGATGGCTCAGACTATGCTTCAAATTAAAAAAAAAAAAAAAGAGTAGGAAATGCATATGGTAGATGTGCTTATTTTAACATGGCTTGATATAGTTTTGATTAGTTATAAGTCAATCACAGTTCCTTGAAAAGTAGAAAATTTTAGAATGTTATTTTTAGAAGTCAAGTCTTTTGTCTTTGTAATGAGTTTAGAAAATTTGTCCATTGCTGTGATTTAAAAATGGTAATGTAACATCTGTGAATATAGCAGAACAAGAAGAAACTGAATTAATGCCATTATACTGAAAAATAGTTACCGACTGGTTTGTCTCCTGAATTTGTCAAAATACTGAGAAAATGTAACAGGAACAGGAATGTAAGAGGTTCATAGTAAATGGTTTTTTTAATAGTTTACCAAAGACTAAATGCAGTTATGGGAGGATAGTTTGGCACCCTTCTGTCCACAAGATAAATGTTGTAAATTGTGAGGGACTGTCACTATTTGTGAGTGAAATTTCAGGACTATCATGTGATTTCTGCCTGACATGGGTCTAGGCCAGTTGGAATTACTTTTCTAGTCCTTGCTGTGAGAGCTTACAATGTCTGCAGTGGTAAAGGGCTTACTGCTTTGTCACTAAGAAGTGGACTTATATTAACTCAGAAGTATTTTTAGGTTTTGTGGCATAAAGAAGATTTGTCAGTGAGTTCTTCCAAAGTTATGTCAACATCAGTGATATGTCACCTCAGCAGGCTACGTATCATGAAAGATAGTTCATTTCATCAAAATACACCCACCTAATGTCTCTCAATTGGCAAACTTGGCAAGAGAAGAGGCCAAAACTTGTAGTCACCTCCATGTCAAATATTTGAACTAACTTTTCCCTCTAGAAGAAATTTTGTTTCATACCTGCACATCTGTGTGTTTATTTTGAGCCCAAAGGTGGTAATTTGTTTTTGCTAAGACCAATTAGTTGCTGTAATTGATGGTGACTTGTTAAGAAAGCAGTGAAGTCATTGACTGGCAAGGCTAAGATGCTCATGAAACATCTAACCCTTTAAGGAGTCTGTAACCATTTGGCAGCTACCTCAGTTAGAAATGCAAGGTGACATCAGGTGAACCTGTACATGCAAGACCTCTTTTACCTCATAAACACACATACTGCAGTGTTCCTGAAGCTGTGGCTTGGGGCACCATGGAGAGTCAGTGCCACATGTTGCCATTGCATTGAAGATACACCCAATGTCCACCACTATTAAATTCTTCCCCCACTGCCCAAATAAGAAGGGTAGAGCAAGTCTAATGAAGGTAACCAGCGTCAGCCACTAGCCCTGGTGACTGCCCGACAGATCCTTGCACTGTGTCACCACTGGCCATGAACTCTGGCAGCCAAAGCCTCCCAGCTGGGACAGTTCTCCACTGCAAAGATAATGCAGCAGCTCAGTGGCTGTGGAGTAGTTTGGGGTCCCTCCACTGGCTCCCTCTTTTCTTAAGATGTAAGTTGCTTGTTTTCTCTTCCAAAGGCCTCCATGTCCTTTTCCCCAGCCAACCTGTGTGCTTATTAATTATCAAGAAATCTATTTCCAGTCAGGTAATGGTGATAATCACTTGACACTTTGATAATTTTCAAGCAAGTAACAGGGTTTTTCACTCTAAGAGGAGGTTTTATAAAGCTGCATTACTATCCTCCTGCTGATTTCCCCTTAAAGTCCACCTTTTTCATGATACCTACAAAAATGCTGAAGTCTTTTCCTAGGTACTATGATAATAAAAATAATTACTAGTAATTACAAATGAGGCATTAATAAAAAGCCATAAAGGGAAAACATAATGCATTATGGGCATGATAAGCAGAGGAGGAAACAGTTAACAGGAACTCTGTGCCACAGACTGTTCTTGTTCTCTCTTGTAGGGGCTTTATGGAATGGCAGGAGTTCTGCTTCAAAGAGAAACAAGTAGGATATAAAGCTCCCCAACTAAGAGTCTACATCTTTCATTTTCCCAGCATTCCTAAAATTCTTCTCCCCACCCCCCTCATACCCTTAAACCAAATCCCTTCAGCTTTGGTGACTTCAGTCTTCATGGAGTTGTAGCAAATGGAACTAGAAGGGATCTAGAGAGGTCATTAACCCATCTCCTTGCCTCAAGGCAGGACTGCAATTGTAGATTAATAAGCAATTTATTTTTTTTTTGTCAGAGATACAAATAAACAGAATGGTAAGGATTTTTTATTTATTTATTTTAATTTTGGGAAGTTTGGACTCAGTTGTTAAAGCTTCATGAAACTGTTAGCAGAGTCACTAGGTTAACTTTGGTGCAATTTATTATATATCAAATTAAGAACAAACTACCACCTCTTTTCCAATGAGATTCAATAATTTTGCTTCACTCATGCTACTATGTATTTGTTTGCAGCAGAGTTACATTTATAATAGCTTCCAGAATATAAAAATTATTTTGAAGTAATATGAAGACTTGTGGTTTCGATTTTTGCCAATATGTGTGACTGCTTATCGTATAGTTTCTAAACATTTTTATACTTTTTATTGCTTAAAGCATTTTACAGATGATGGGATTTTAGTAGCCCTCAATTCTATGACATTTTGCTGTGTCTTGAGTGCCTTCCTCCTCAATTAGTTCTGAGTATCCATCATCAGCTGATGCATTTTGAGGTGTAATGAATATCAGGAGAGGTTATTAGGAAAACTGCTGGTCAATCCTCTTAATACTGAAGAGAAAATAGGTCTTATGTTGGAAAGTCTTTTTTTTATAATAAATCTGCAAAATCTCCTTGATACAATAAGCCACCCTGGTGAAAGCACTTTCTAGTATTTTTGTCTTTTAGGGATTTTGTTGGTTTAAAAAAACAAATTACACCCCAACCAATTGTACCAGCCCACTGGAAGCTCCTGGAACAGCCCTGACATGGATCTTTGCATCCATGTCTTGCAAGGCAGACCAGTGTCACAAAACTATCAGTGCTGCATTTGGTCCTCAGTGCAGGGCCTGGACTGATTGCTCAGTGTCCCTTCTGGCCTCTCATTTTACATATTCTTATCTTCCACGTCTACTTTTTTTTTTTTCCCCCCATTGAGAACAAATAACCTAATTAGAAGATTTCTTCAGGCAGAGGGAGGAGCAGAGGCAAAGTATGTAATAAGTTTTGTCTGAACTGTTTTCCTTTCGTAATGCATGCCCTAAAGCTGTGTGCTTAGCTGGGTTCAGTGTAATTGCTCCTATCTCCTCAAAGCCTCCTGGACTAGCCCAAAACAGAGCAGGCAGGATGTACCAACACTCACATCATGCCCCTTCCCTACCTGTGCCTTGGACAGTAATAGCCTTCTTCCCTAGCCAGTTATTTCTTAATCAAATGAATGAAGCTTAGGGTCTGATTCTGAAGATCCCAGGTTCAAACTTTGCTGACAGTCTGCCTGGGTGAGAATAGTGTGTGATCATGTAATGAAACCCACTATAATAATGCAGATGCACAGTTAACTTAGCCCAGAGGACAAAGAATTTACTCCAGCACTCCCTGACACACTTTACCTTTCTTTGATACAGGCTTTAAGAAGTGTTCACTAGGAGGGCAATTATGGGATTCTATATTCACTTGCATATTTACTCTTAGAATCATAGAATGTATTGGGTTGGAAGGGACCTATAAAGGTCATCTAGTCCAAACCCCCTACAATAAGCAGGGACATCTCCAACTAGAACAGATTGCTCAGAGCTCCATTAAGGCTGACGTTGAATGTCTCCAGGGATGGGGCCTCCACCACCTCTCTAGGCAACCTGTTCCAGCAATCCACCACCCTCATATTAAAGACCTTTTTCCTCTTGCAAGACTATGACTATTTTGCCTTAAAATATTGTTCCCCTGCAAGCCTGCTGTAGGCTACAGGAAGTTTTATGTATATATGTATCCACATGCTGGAATCCTGTCGTGAAAATCTTCAATTATTTAAAAGACCAAATGAAAATAAGCAATTTTACATCTAGTATTTATGTCAGGGATGTTTTTTTGCTGTCCTGTGAAAATCTACCTGTTTGGCTCAGGCACACTCAGTACAGCTTATTCAGCTTGACCCTTTTCCAAGGATGTACTTGCTTTTGGGACCAAGGGGTGAGCCAGTGTCTGGGGAAGAGGAGAGGGGCAGGGGTGGGAAGAGGGGATGGAAAACAGTGCCAGCAGGAAAAGGAAGGTCAGCTCAAGAACTACAGGTGGGAAGAGGAGGAGGACAAGATGGGGGATGAGGAAGACAAGGAGCTGAGGCAAGGAAGGGTGGTCTGGCAATGAATTTGGACCCAGGCATCAGAAACCGGAGCAGGGGATGGAATGTGGGCCAAAATGGGCAAGAGAAACCCAGGGCTGGCAGGAGCAGGAATGAGGAGCTTGGAAGGAGAAAGCTGAGACTGACTGGCTAGCGCAGAGGCTGGAAAGTGCAGATAACCAGAGAAGGGACGTTTTTGTCATGAAGGCCAGCTGCAGGATGGGAGGCCTAGGCAACGAGGAGTGGGATTGCAGATGTGAGCAAAATCAGCCTGATTCTTATCTGACTGGTAAAAGAAAGAGAGATTGAAAGGGATGGAGGTCACAGCCTCAGAAATAGCAGCAAAGTCTGTCCACCAGAAAACATTTTGTCCTAAACTGGGACTTTAAATGTGATTGTTTCTCTGTGGTCAGCAAATATCTGTGAAAATGTCTGATCATTCTGTAATGCTGGTGTTCAAAAAGGATCACAGCCTATTCATGCTATCACTTACTGCCTTAGTTCAAGTGATCACAATGTCCCTATTGGTGCCAAAAATAAAGGCCCGTTGGATGTCTGTATAATGCCATGCAATGAATTTCCAGTTTGTCTGTGTTTGAAGTTTTAAAATATTTTTAATGGTGTCCAAATATTTCATAGAATTACTATTTGCAGCCCTCTTTATATTTTTAAGCTGCGCACAGAAAATGTAAGGAATTATGTTTTAAAATGCCTTTTCAGGCTTTGTTCAGAGGCAGCTTGTGTGTGTGCTATGACTCAGATCTTAATGCCAGGGTAATATACAGTTGTTTTCAGAGGACCCTAGTGTTGTTTGTTGTTCAGAATACGTCTGATCTGAGGATGAATGTGGCATATGCAGTGAAATATGCTTCCTGGAGAACCAGCAATTTATTGTAATATTTGCATATTTGGATTGTAGAGAGGGCAAGGATTGCATGAGGGATGGTCTTGTAACTAAGACAACTAAAGGATATCGTGGAAGGTATGATGTGTCTCTTGTAAGCTTCTGTGTGATCATTTTGCTTCAACCCAGCATTCTTACTTCTCTACTCTTATTTTGTGTCTCTGATTTTCCGAGTGCCTGACTTGGGGTTCTTGAAGAAGTACTAAGCACTCACAGCTGCAAATGAAGTTAGCATTTGCTTATGTGAAATGCAATACAACACTAAACATTCTGGAAAAGCAAGTCCTAAATGCCTCAGATTGTGTTTCTGAAATCAGTAGATGCCTTTTTGCCTTGTGTTTTTATGTGCCTCAATTCCCTGTCTCTAAAATGGAGGTAGCTTTGCTGCTTTCTCTCACAGGAATATTAGGAAAATAACACAGTTGGTATTTGTGAAGCGTTCAAGTGCTATGTACAGACATGGGCTATTGAAGCCATTCTGTCTTCAGAACAAGGTTTGAATAGTGTACGATAAATACAGCAGAAAAGTTCAGAGTAAATAGTGACAAGAAAACAAAATACTGAATGGCCAGTCACTAAAAGAGCAGCGTGGATCCTCTTCACTGAGTAAGATGGGGGAAGAAGAGTATGTGCATGTTTAATGAAACTCTGTATCATAGCAAATACATCTGTAAAAGCCTAATTTAGTCACATTGTCCAATATGAGGATCTTTGACTTTCACTTTTCCTACCTGAGTCTTTGCAAACTTAAAATATTCTTCTAATTCCTGTTTATAATATATATATTAGCTAACAAGCACAGCATTGACTAGGAGGCTGTGTAAATTTTTTATTTTTTTTTCTTCTTTTGACCACATTTGAAGTCCAGGCCAGTGTGGCAGGGCTTAGTTGTTCCCGATCCGTGATATTAGCTAAGCCCTGTGAAGGTGAGTTTGCTGAGTCTGGGTTCTGCTTGCTCCTCATCACCTCGCTCTGATCTGGCAGCTTTGGTGAAAGGGTCAGTAGTGGCAGGAGGAAGGCAGCAGTACTGCATCTCCCCTAGAGGAAAGCACCTCTTCCACTCACTGGTGAGGGCAGAGAGATGCCAACAGTGAGTGGGAGAAGGTTGGATTAGTTCACTTGTCTCTCCGCCTCCCACATGCCAGATTCCCTCTACCCTGCTAGCAGAGTACTGCACAGTTTCTTGGAAATAAAACGTGACTGAAAGATCTGCCAAGTGCTCTCCTGCACTTCCCTGCTTTCCCTTGTCCTTTGTTTTCCAGTGGTTACAGCCCCCTTCATACAATCCAAGTTGTAGATTTCCTAGCAAATGTTTTTGTCAGCAGACAAACAAGATAGGCCTGTACACTGGTTTATATTGTGTTGATGCAGAAATTAGGCATCATGGACCATGGTTCACAACCACAGACACACTTAACCTTCTTACGAATAAGGGCAGGACTGTAAGCAAAGGACACTGTCCCACTGCACTGATTTTAATATGGTGAAATGTCAGAGCTGCATCGTTATTAAATGGTATATATGGGGGGTGAGGTCTGATACATAAACTGTGCTTCATAAGCAAAGTGCTACAAATAAATGCAGACATTTCTCCAATTTCAACACTGAGGTATCTTACCCTGGGCTCAGACTTTCCTGCTCCACATGTGTTACTTTATGCATTTCCTTCCCCTGGCGAAGGCAGGAACCCAGCACAGCTTCTCCCTGTGCTGCCCACAACCAGCAGTGGCCAGTGGTAGGAAGCCCTGTGGAGCACCTCTCAAGTTATGCCTAATTGCACAATCTCAAAGCCAGCAATGAACTGACAGTCAGCCCACTGTAAATACAGATATTTCTTATGCTTTTTAATGGAATTCTTGTCTTATCTTCCAAAAGTTGCAAAGGTATTGAATGAAAGGCAGCTGTATTTACGTGTTGTGATAAAAGCAAAAACATGGCAAAAGCAGAGAACAAGGATAGTCCATATGGCCTCCTAATTCAGTTTTGCCCCCATTGCTGTTACCTTGTTCCCTTCAAAAGTGTGTACATTTAAAAAGACCCACATGGTTTAGCCCTTGCCTACTAAATCTTTCAGGAAATATGCTCCTTCTGTACCAGTTTCATAAATTATTGCGCTGTGTAAAAGATGTTCAACTGTCTCATCTGACCAGCTTTCAGTACCTTGCTATGTCCAAAAGCAAACTAGTAATTAACCAAGTAAAGCCTCAGGTTTACATTAATTTTCACCTTACTTTACGAAAGCTAAATGGTAATGTCATGTCCTTTATATATCTCCAGTCTAAAAGATCCTCAGAGGGAGAGTTGAAATATTTTTTGTAGTTGAAAAATAAGGTGTATTGTGCAAGGACTGTGTGCTTGTGGACAACCATGTAACAACCTGTGTCTCAGTTTCCTCATCTGTAAAATGGATATAATGTTCCTACAACTCACAAGGGGTGGCAGGGTGATTGCCTTATACAAATGAAACTACTATCAGTGGTTGTTTTTATTAACAACTGTCAATAGAAGAAGAACCATTTAACAAATAATGCTGCAACCAGGGTGAGCTCTCTCCATCTTGTCACCACCACATCATTTATTTTCAGACTGCCACAAAGTATGCATATTTAAAATAAATTTATACTTGTAATGCCACAGAATTAAAATAATTTTATGTAGGGGTTGACAGGCAGACAAATAACTGGTTTTTAAAGAAAGAATGCCCATAGATATCAAGAAATACCTTGAGCAAATTTGGATTTTGTTTAGAAAATTTTCACAAGGGAAAAATCTATTCAAATTTACAGAGTAGAATATATTGAAAACATGCAAAACTGTTTCCAGGTCAGCCTGAAAGAGTGTCTGGGAAGTGTTTTATTTGTGTGGGTAAGCATCGATCAGTCAAGGAGACGATTGCATTTTGAAATACGCCATGGAAAAGAAATTCTACTGCAATTATTCTTTTTTTTTTTTTCCCCTGTTTTTTTCTCTCTCTTCTCTCTCTCTCTCTCTCTCTCTCTCCCCTCGTCTCTCTCCCTCTCCCTCCTGAAAATCTCCTGCCACAGCGACTGCATTTGCCTCCAGACTTGTCAGACACAGTGAGCCGCACAAGCAAACAGGATCTGGCAGAATCCGCCAAACTGCTGAGCTCAGGATGTGGTGCTATGGCCATCGGCAAGAAGCACCTGGACTTCTAGTGATTTCTACTTAGCAGCTCCACTCAGATTTATGTGACACTCTAATTATGAGTGTTAATGACTTATATAAATATTTTTCTTAATGATTTGACCCAGCAGTCTTTAAAAAGGCACGTTAGCGTATGGTGCCTTCTTTTCTTTTTGGTAATTTTCTTTCCTGGTTTCTTTGTATGAATGTTGGGTTTGTTTGGAATTTGCTTTGAGTTAAAGCTTTGTTATGGGTCCTGCCATTGTTCTGCTTGACTGAAAACACACAGTATTTTGTTCCATTTTTCTACTGTTTTGGTTTTGGTTTTTTTTTACAATAAAAATAAAGGGACATATTTGCCAATGGAATTTTTTTATACTTCTATTTAATATTTTGTATGAATAGTAAGCTAAGTTGGATCGTTTATTGAAATAAAGGAATGAAACTAAGCAATTCATTGTCACGTGTTATTCAGAGGCAAACTATATAGTTGTGTATATATATATATGGTTTTAAATATATATATGGTTTTAAAAACATTACTTTTTGTAATTGAAATACCATTCATAAATTTCAGGAAATCTTTCAGTTTGTTTATCAAATATGGAATAAGAAATTTAAAATACATAATTACTTTTTATTCTAATATGACAGTAATTAAGAATTATTGGGGGTTTAATTATTATAGATAATTACTTAACCTTGTGGCTTACTACATGTATTAAAATGGACCTGAATGGAATTTACTAACCATAGAGAAAAGAACTGATTTCCTCATGTAGTTCAAAACAGTGATGCTAAACAATTGAAGTCAGCACTATGAAATTATGTCAACAGATATAATTCAAGACTGAAATTCAAACCGACAGCTACATTAATGCTAGGAAACCAGAAGAATGCATTTGAGCTGGGAGAAGGATATCACAGCATGCTGGTCTAAAGCAGGGCAGAATATACAAGTAATTCAGGCTTCTATACCCTCAGATATACAATTTGTGGACTTCCAACTATTTTGTCTGTATCTCTGTGTATATCTCATCAAACAAAAGAACAGTAAAGCAAAGCTGACCTGTAAGTTAAAGTGGTTTGCATTCTTTCTTCTGAGGCTGACTTTCATTTTGAAAGGTAATATCTTCTCTGCAGAACTTCCAAGCCATCCAGCTGTAAGATTGCATTACAGTTTCAAAATTTAGTCTTTATAATAGTGTATTACATGGCTGGAGTGAAATTGACTCTTCAAAGAACATGTTAATAGGATGCAATAATGGTAACTTATTTTGATGGGTTTAGAACCAAGAGCTGGTTAAGTGATTTGCTTTTTTTTCCCCTGCAATCCAGGTTCTACTTTATTTTTTTCTTGACAACACTGTGTAAAACAAAGACATAGCTTTTAAAACTGTCTAACTAATATGATGAATGTCAATCACTTAAAAAACTCCACTGTAGCATAAACACATACTGTATACAGCTTTTATTCTGAATTAGAATAATTGAATCAATGACAGTGATTTGCCAGGATGTCAAATCTATCCATCATATCCTGTCACTACCAGTTTATTTTTTGTGATCAAAATCAAAAAGACTACTATTTTATCATCAGCTATTTCATTAGTAGTAACAATCAGGTTTTCTCTTCTATATTTTTTACATATGCCTGTTATATTTTTTATTTCTAAAGACACAAATCCTTTTAAAATCTTTTCAAAATGAAGTTTCAGAACTGAACTGTCAGTTTAATAAAGCAAAAAGACATCTACTCTCCCGTGCCAATATATTTAAAATATTATCATTGATGTCTCAAACATTTTTTCTCTTTTTCTATTATGTGTAACATTGAATGGAAGTTCTCAATTGATACTTAATTGTGCCTTTTGAAAGCATGAAATAATTTCAATAGTTAAGACAAAGTGATTTTTAACAAAGGTGAAGTTTTACATAGTACGTCTCTTTAATGTAAATAAAACACAGTATTTCTTTGTGAAATATAAAATCACCAGACATATGAATTGCTGCCAACATACTTAAGTAGGTCATTGACTTAACATACAGGGGAGGAAATATAATAAAAGTCACAGTTGATTTCTTATTAATGTATTAACTGAAAGTTGTTAGTGAGTGGTATGTGTATTTCACATATGTGTGTGTGTGTGTGTGTATGTGTGTACATGTGTGTATATGTGTGTGTGTATATGTGTCTGTGTGTCCCATGCATTTATAAGACCTCAGTTTGAAATACTTTGGTAGGTTGACACTAAAGCTGACAAATATTTTTGATAATAAAGGGAACTCCTTCTGCAAATCAAGATTAATTTTTTTTCTGAGTCACTAAACATGCTTTGTAAAATAAGTGTTAGAGTATACAGATGTAAAATGTTGTTTACCTAAGGCAAAAAAACATGGAGCAAAATTTGTCTTGTTTTCTTCCAAAATATTGCATCACTTAACAACAATACATGACAGTGACTTGGCTAATCCAGTAAACGGGTAAGTGAAATAATGCTGTGTACATGGATGTAGAGAGATAGTAGATAAAGTGTAGGTTTCTTTTATTGCACCAAAAGCAGTTTTGACAGGGGGAGCAGGAGAAAAGTGTACATGGTGATTCTGTGGCCTTTCCCCATAACCACTCTGACTACAAAACATCCTCCACTTCTTTTCTTCCCTTGCTTTGAAGACAAGTGTTTTAACGAAGGGGCAGCTCAGGCAGTCGAGGTGCAGCCTCTTTTGATGGGCTGTTGCAAGGTGCTACCAGCTTCTTTTTGCATCTTCAGAGCCCCCTTCAGAGTGTTGGCTTGGGTGGAAAAGCTGCGTGATTCTTCCTTTGCTTGGTGGGCTCTTTCCCACAAAGGTTGCAGTAGGAGGGTTTTTTGTTTGTTGCGATTTTTTAAGCAGAACTTCCTACTTTTTAGCAGGCAACAAACTGAAACCACCAGACTCAGCAGGGAAACAATAGACTCATGCCAGTGAAGACGTTCCCAATTCAACATAAGAGCCTGATCTTTACAGGATTGTGACACACAGTCAAGAAAGCAGTGATGAAATTTAAGACGTTGTGTCTTTAATATGTCAAATAAGAATTCTTTATGTAATTTCTGTTGTGTTGAGGTTTTCAAAATACAAGTATTTGGAACATGAGAAGAACATTAAGTCTTTTTCTATGTTTGTAAAGAAATTTCAAAAGCAATTTTCAAGGGTGCAGCTGAATTGCGTTGTCTGTAACAGTAGCTACAAGCATCTGAAAAAGGTATTCAGCTTCTCCACACTTGATATGTATGCCATACTTTAAATCTAATATAAAATAGTGATGTTGTTCCAAACCCAGCTTTTGGAAAAGTGCAAAAGTCTAACTGACAAAAAGTCTTTACTACACCAATATTGGAAAGGGAGCTAATAATCCAGTAACACATCCCTTTAAATACATATATATTAAAAGTATTACACACACAAATGGACACACTTGCACACATATTAAACCAGTATTTCTCTAGGATCACATGTTCGAAATTTAATAAAGTGCTCTTCTTCTTTTGCCTGTGCTGGAGAAACATCATCCATAGCTACAGAGCACAACAGAAATAGGAAATAAGATGCTTTTATGCCTTTAAGGGGTGGTGGATGCAAGTGCTATCCCCTGTGACCTCTCTAGGGGTTTTTGTTCTCTCTTGTGAGCTACCTGAGTGCAAGGCCTACATTTCTTTTTTTAATCACACTGAGCACATGATGGTGCTTATTCAATAATAAATGTACCTGTGTAGAAAAAAAGAATGAAAGTGAATCCTCTTCATCTGGAGAAAAAAGACAGCTTGAATGGAGGAATAAAAAAGAAAACAAAAATTCCACCACTTTTTTTTTTCAGTTTCTAGTCTAATATAAGCAAACGTTAGGCTCTTTTGTGTTTGGTTTTGTTGTTTATTTCTTTGTTTGTTTTCCCAAAAAAGCATAATAAATATAATGGATGCCTACATCAGTATTCCAGCATCTGAACAGACAGATTTTTCAGGAGTGTTGAGCATCAAGCATCCCAGAGCATCTGCTGAAAACTTGGCTGCTTATTTAAACTCTGCCTTTAAACATTTTTGAAAGTTATCAGACACATGAAACTAATTTACAGACCTTCTGTTCATATCAAAACAAAGAAAGTTTTTATGCTTTCTAAATTTTATTGCACATGGATTTTCTGGTGCTATAGAATTTAATCTTCCAGAGAAGTCAGTGAAGGTTTAGACCAGGAGCAAACTGGTAGGATTAGGTCCAGTGGATCTTTTTTAAAATGTTAGCAGATCTAGAGAATTTGTAGCTCTGTATTCCTGTATTAAAAAAAAAGTCTTCTGGCTTTAAGGGTAAATGGTAATCAAAAATGTAACAAGAATTAAAAAAATAAAGTCTATGCTGGCACTCTGAATGCTCATGCTCTTAGAATGCTCTCAGCACTTACGGCATCAGAGATATTCTCTTAATGTCTTGAAACAGGTGAATTTTCCTGCACTTTCAGATACCTTCATTTGAGCAAACACACCAAAGAAAGCTCTTGCTGAAATTTCATGGGGCTTGGACTTACAGAAGAACAGAAATGAGGTCTGTTTTGGGTTTAGGTATGAAATCAAGCACTTTTCAGTGCCAATATTTTGGGAAAGCATATTCTGCAGAGGAAAAGCTGAAAACTTTTTAAAAATATGTTGCTTGAGACTTTTCTGCAGTTTTCCATATATATTTATTTATATTAACAAATTATTTTGGAGCTACTACTCATAGACCAGGACTGTTTTGTGCAGGACATCATTCTTGGCCTGGGACTTGCACCACTGCAAAACCAATTTGCCTTCCTGACCTATTTTAAATCAATAGGAATGGGATTGTTCTACCAGGACCTGATGTTATGTTCTAGCTCCATCATCTTCAGCTGGCAGACATAGCAGGAAACTGCAGCTCCAGCACTTGATTCCTGACCAGGGAAGTTTTAATGGGTTCATTTCTTCACCAGGCACATTCAGCATCTGTGTGGATCCAGCAGATGAGCTGGTCAGGCAAAAGATGTACCTCTGCTATCCATCATGTATAGCAAAACTCCTGCCACCAGCATGGCCTCGCCCTTGGAAAAGCTAAACTAAGGAAAAAGCTGAACACAGGCAAGACCAGACAGGGAGTGACAGGCAGAGGGAAGTGTTTGGCAGAATTCTCCAGCAGGGTGAAATTTCCATGTATGGTGCTTCCCAGCCTAGATCCAGGATAGCTCAGCAATTTTGGAAAATTACTTGAGAGAGAAGCAGTTTGACAGTACAGTCTTGGAGACAGTGAAGTAGCAAGTCCATCTGTGTGGGAGACAAAGCCTTCTCAGGAGCCACCTCAAAACCGGAAGGTTCTTTCCAACTAGCAAAGGGTCACAAGTATGGAGCTTCAAGACATCCACCATCAATACTCTGGCTTCAGACAAGCAAATGAAACTTTATCACAGCAAAACCCTGGGAAAGAGGATGGAAGCATAAGCTTTATGGTAGATAAGCAGGCACAATTACTTTGTGCCTGATGGAGGGTACAGCAGATAGCAAAATAATATATGCAAGAGAGCAGAACAGGGGGTTGTTTTTGCAGTCCTTGCCTATAAAAGACTCTATGAAGTTCTAAGTATGTCCTTGCCCAAGCAGGTGTAAATCAACAACAGTTCATGCAGAGCAACTGAATCTTAACTCAGAAAATCATCAGACCCAACAGAGGCTTAGTCTAAGTAAGAATCAAAGGCTTTTTTTGCAAAGTAACAGTGTTGATTTAAATGCAGAGAAATCGAAGAGGATAAGTTGCTTCTTTAAAGCAAAAATTTATAAAATTTACATGATTGGATTTTTATTTAATCCAGTCTGACAGAGGGAGTTTTAAAAATAAATAAACCCTCCTCTGTGGTATTCAAAACACAAAGCTGAAGACTACAGACTTTGAATATGAATCCAGATTTGCAGAGAGAAAAGTAAAGGGTAAAATATAAGCAGTTACAGGGAGAAATATGATTTCTTTTCAGTTGTGATAAGTTAACATATTTATTGTAACAAACTGAGGGTGTTTATCTGCTGTATGCAGTTCCAAACAAATCAAGAGTCCTTCTGGTGCCCTGTACGAAATTTCCGTGGAATAACTGTTCATAAACTTCTCAAAATCCATCAGCACAGGTCTGACCTGAAGAAGGTTATCTGTGAATCTTCAAACTCCTCTGGTGCAGCTGGAAAAGCTCATATGTCCCAGGAGAGGAAGAACTGCAATTCGCAACCCTCACTGATTTTAGCTGCTGGAGTGTACGTGAGGTCTGTCAGGTGCCTGGAGGCAATTGCAGCCTCTGCTGGAGGATCTCATGCAGCTCACAGCTCCTGGCAGGCACCTGAAGGTAACAAGGATCCTCCTGGTTCACTCTCAAAACCTCTGCTCATCATCTGCCCCAGCTGCAGTTCAGCTTTGGAGGTCAGGCTCCAGCACCTAAGAAACCATAGACCTCTACCAGCCCAACAAAAACAGTATCATGGTCTTTTCTGGGGTCAGAGCAGCTCCAGCATATGGCCCAAGGGCATCAGATATGCATTTTCACCTTCATCCCCTTCAAAATGATGATCACATCACCAGGGATATTACCTGTTGGGATAGTACCTACAAGGAGGAAGGAAACAGTAGGGAAGGGCCTGAAATTCTCAGTGTGTTAAAACATAGACATCAGAGGTTCTCAGTGAAACATCAGAGAAAGCAGGTTCCATGAGGACTTTTCTCTAAAGGGCCATCTTCAAAAGAAACAACAGAGATTCTGGCTGATGGAGTTTTTTTGAAAATCTGTCACACATGTGAGCTGTACATGTTAAAAGACTGATCAAACTGTTTCATTCATTTGAGGTTTCATTTCTGCAGCCCTTATGAAAACATCTTCATCTTCCACTTGATCACTAATGAAAACTATCTTAGGATAGTAAAGTATCCTAAGTAAGCTACTCTGAGGAACTGTCTGCTGATACATGGGGGTTTTCTTTCTTTACATCTACAAGAATATTAGGGGAGGAATTAATTTTAAATACATTTTAAAGCCAGGAACTTGCCAACCTGGCTTCTGTCCAAACTCTACTATCTTTACTACCACACAGCTCGTGCTGATTGCTCCATCCTCTGCTGTTCTCTCGAAGAACTACTAAACAGATAACGTATGTGAGAGACTTGCCTAACATCATTCTCCAAGAGTAATCTAAGAGGAGCTATATTCCATGGTTTGTTTTCCACCCAAAGAGAAGGGATATTTCTTCTGCCTCCACCACAGCAGGCAGGGCAGGGGCTTCAGGGCTCCCTGCAGGCATCAGCCAGAGACACGCTCCCTTGGCTGCCCTCTCTCCACAGCCAGGCGTGTAAATATTCACCATCTGAACAGGGCCCATCAGCCATCACAGACTCTGCCCTCACGTCTGTAATTCATATGCCTGTTTCTAATGGGGGAGGGATTGTATTTGGGTATTTGCAGGTGCCAATCACACTTTGGATTAGAAGCAGGGCTGAGGGAGCTCATTAAACAAGCAGGTGTCTTGTCAAAGAAGAGTTATTTAAAAAGAAGATGCTACACCATTTCCAGAGCAGAAGAGCCTTATCAGCTGCACGTAGAGCAATGCTCAACTGCTGAAGCTGAGGAGAAGAGCACATGGAAATTAACTGAAAAGGAAAAAAATAATAAATAAATAAAAGATTATACATTTTCAGTTTTCCTAGTGCTGTATATACCATGGAAATGCAGAACAAATTTAAATTTAAACCTTAGCATAACTCTAAACCTGCACATATCACCCAGAGAAAAGGAGATATTTTAGTCAGTAATATCAGAAAAATCAATTTAAAAAAAATAAAATAAAATAATTAAATCCAGACACCTTTGGCAGTGGAAAGTGCCTGAAACAGGACTACCAGTGGCTGGAAAACCTGGGAGAGGCAATGTGTGTTACCAGTCCCAGGTTGTTCTTAGCAACTGTAATCTTGTCCCCAAAGATAAATCCCATGTTAGGCTGCCTGAAGTAAACCAGCCTACAGGGGCATTTTGCTCACTTCATAAATAAAAACCTAGCTAAAAAGAAGTGATTAAATCCCCTTTCTGTGTTACAGTCAGGGTGAGAAAGCAGCTCTTTCTGCCTTCTGGAGCAGGGCACAGGCTGACTCATGATTACCCTGTAAAAAAAATTAAAACCAGTATCTACACCATGCAAGCCATTTCTGACATGTATGTCACTGCATTCATGTCTGCTGTGCCATCAGCATGTATGGCTCCTCATCTGTCTGCTCTCAACAATAACTGTTAGGTTAGCAGCCTTTTCACTTGTAAATATTGCATCTAGAACACAATATTTGAAATACAAAATACAGTGTTATTAAGGCAGCTCTCACACATCAATTCTTGTGTGACTATAATTTGTGAAATGCCTTAGGAGGGGCTTACAAATAAAGCATAAGGTGTTATTATGAAATACGTTTTAACCAAATGCACAGAAATGGCTCTTTCCTAGTGAAATAAATAGCAAAACTCCCACTAATTTCTGTGGTAAGAAGAGGAGACCCTTGGAAATTGCTGTTAGGCTGAGTAATACATTACAGCAGACTTCTGTCTTCCTCAGTAGTACAGCCCTAGAAGAAAGGGGATGAAAATGGATATTAGAGGCAGTTCAGAGCATGCTGAAGGTTTTCATTTCCCACTTAGGAGGCTGGAACTGGTGCCTGACGAGGCAGGACGTCCCCAGGTTGCCACACACGACCCCCTCCCCCGTTTGCAGCGAGGCTTGGGGGCCAGCTGGGCACCGGGGCTGCTCCAGGGCCTCGCCTGGCCCCTGGCAAGCAACCAGGAGCTGCCACTGGTCCTCAGGAGCTGGAGCCCCTGCACCTCAGCCCTGCACCCCAACCTACCCTGGGGAAAACGCTCTGGAGGGGGCTGTGGATTGTAACCCACAGAGCCCTGGCGCACACAGCATCAGCTCTTCAAGGCAAGCAATGCTCTGGGGACCAAACGCCCTAACTTCTTCCCAATGTGCAGCCAGCCAGGGACTTTTCCCTGCTGACCTCCTTCCAGAGGGCACAGTAACAAGTCAGTGAGCCAGAAATGTCTCCTCTGCGCCGCGGCTGGCTAGCCTGTCACCAGAATCGGCTGAAGGTTCATCCGCGCATCCAACTGCTTTGTAGCATTGCTGCAACAGCAGCAGTAAGGGGCTGTGAAAGGCTGCAGCCCTGCAGCACTGCCTGCCCTGGAAATGGCTTCAGAAGGGACACACAGGGCTGGACATGGCTTGATGGAGGCCACCAGTGTCTGAAGAACAAGCGGTGAAGCTGCAAATCCAGGAAAACCCAGAAAGAGCAGGGAAGAGCTGTGGAGAGCTGCCTCTGCCCATGTATCAGCACCTGCAGAAACAGCAACCTTGGCACAAAAGCTCCTGGGGGAGGAAGGGATGGGAAGCTCGTTTCCATTCCTGGTTGAGCAGAAGTTGGCATTTAGATAACAAACTGTGTTAGTAGATATGAACACACTAAGTGGCTATATAAATGCTGGGTTTGTACCTGTAATTGTTCCCAGAATTGATTTAGCTATGCAAGGAGGAACTTGCCTATGGTGGTGTTTAATATGATCTATCCATATCCTATAAATATATATAATGTAGTGTGCATGTCTGATATACATAAATACATAAATAATTTTAAAATTCCACATTTAATTGATATTTGCTGACAGATGGCTTCTAGGTAATTAAAACTACTGAATACTGGTATAACAAATATACTTACAACTGACCAATATAAATTAAAAAGAAATATTTTAATCTAATGGTTTTGCCCATTGCTGCTTGCTTTGGGCTCTTATTTTCTTGACTATCATCTCGTGCTTTGAGCGAAGCTGCTCTTTGTCCCCAAAGGGTTTGGAGTTTACGTGCGTTTAATCTCGTCTGTTCCGCCGCGTCGCGACTACCTCAGCAGCACCACAACTCTGCTACTCCAAGTTTACAGTGAAGTGTTATCTGCAGTGACAAAAATGCCAAAAGGAAAACACAGCCGGCCTAGATACTATCTTTACTTTACAAAGGCTGCTTGTGATGCCTGTGCTTTGACTCAAAACTCCCCGTGCACTGGCTTTTGAGATCCCTTTTCAGTGCGGCATCGCAAGTAACAACTGCACCACAATGAGCCAGCTTCATAGATATGGGAATGTTTAGATTTCCCTGCCAGTGACTAAAGGCCTTTAGTTTTCACTAGCCAGTCCCAGCTCGCATTGTTGTTGCCTGTTGATTTGTCTTCTGTCATTATTCCTTGACATGCAGCTCTCCACCCACGCCCACACTAACAACCCTCACACAAAGCGCATTGAGGTATTAACCAGGTTACAAGTTCAATGGAAAATTACACTAAGATTGTGCTGTGTGGCAATATAAAGGGATGGTATTCACTTTCCCAAAGAGCCTGTTAAAAACACAGCTGTTTCTTTTTTTTTCTGTCTCTCTTTTTTTTTTTTTTTTTCCTTTTTAAACATCCTAACAAAACCAATTTTTGGAAGTCAGGGATGTATATTTGTGTGTGTATGTGTCAATACATACTTGATGTAAATTAAAACAGACAGACATGAGCGTGCATCGTGTCTCCACCACTGACTGGCACAATGCAAACTCCCCACTGGAAATTCTCCTGGATTCTGGAGTTCATTTAGAACATCCCCAGAAACCTGAGCTAAATAAACAACCTCCTCCTGCTCTCAGCTGCAATTAGATACGTGAACCTATCTTCTTTTTGTTAGCCCAAATTACAGGCTGGTGGAAGAGCTGAAAGTCTATAAAAACATTTCTTAAGAATCCCTCCTTATTGACAACTGAAAATAAATTCAAAATAAAGCTTAATGAGATTAACCTAACACAGTAACAAAATTTGCAACACCACACTATAAGGTTAAAAAGAAAATAGTATAATAAAGGAAATACAAAGGCTTTGGCATGGTTTTTACAATCAACAATGGTTAATTTTGATATGTAGTTGTGAACAACTTCAAAACACTTAAGTTTAAAACTCTTGCAAGCACTTTTAATTGATTAGGAATGAATTCTAGATGCACAAAAATGATTGGACTGTGAACAGTAGTACAACTATATCTAAGAACAATTAACTCTTGCCGACCAAAAAGAAACGTATGATGCATGAAAATGTGTATAAAACATCTATAGAATATTCTTGTCAAATATAAATGAAATTAACTTTATTATAGAAATCATTCTGGGAGATTTCTAGGGAAGACAAATACTTACATTTCGACATAAAACAAATTGGATTATATCGAAGACACAATCTACCTTTTATCTATCAAACTCTTTTCTTCATCGAAGTTCTCTCTTAACCCCTGTTTGCACATAGCTTCTTCAGCCGTTAACAACCTTTGGAAATACCAACAGATATTTTTCTTACATAAATCTAGTGCGTATTGTTCCAGGTTTAATTATATGCAATGGAATGATACAAACTTGGAACATCAATCCATAATCTATGAACAGATTGGTAGAAGTATTCGATATATCTTGATAAAACTCTTAAATTCGTGGCAAAGCTTGTTGATCATGGCTTCTTTTTTTTTTTTTTTCCTTTTCTTCTTTTTTTTTTTTTAAAACAACTTCATGACCAACACAGATCAAACATCCATCCAGTCTACATTGTTCTTTTTTTTTTTTTTCATTATAACATACAAATGCCCATTTACAAATAATACACCAAAATGAATAAAAGTTTGGATACCAAAATGAAGATTTGTTCCAACTGATATAATGCCTTCAGTGTACAAAGGTCCATGTGAAAGTCTTTTCCATGTGTTACAGCATAGGGCACAGTTGCAGTACAGAAGTACTCTGAGAGCCATTCTTCCTTTATAAAATACTGCTGAACATCCAACTGTTGTCCATATAGTCATTTACAGAATTAACACATGTTTTACTGTAATCTTGGCCAGTATTGAGACATATCAGGTTCACTGCCAGGAACTTGAACCGGAACTGACACTCCAGGGGAAATGAGACCTGAGAAGGGAGGAGGGAAATGGATATTTTAGTTCTTCTGTATGTAGCACAAGTTTTGCTTTACAGTTTCACAGATGTGTGCTTGTGTTTTGGTAAGTATTACATTTCAAAAATTTACCAGTCTGTAGAACTGGGGGGGTGGAGGACATGGGGGGTGTATATTTTAATAACCTGTGCACATCTCACTGATTTGTTGTTATAAATAAACTGTCATGCTTTGAGATAAATGCCAGAGCCTCAGCTCATTTGTATCAGTTGGGAATTCAGCCCAAAATACACCAAACGTTTCTATTCTTTTAAAATGTGTCTGGATTGCTCATGTTTATGCTGACACCCTTTTTTACCCTGTTTTGCCTTCTCCTGCGTAGGTTAATATTTCTACAAGTTACATGCCTTTTCCATAACTTAAATCTTTAGCAAAAAACAGACTCTGACACAGACATGGATAAAACACACTCAGTCTTGCAATCACTTTCACGTACACTTAAGGTCACAGGTATGAGTGTCTCCACTGAAATTCAACAGTGGAATAAATGCTGCTTTAGAAAGCAATTATACAGGGAAGATGGGGTGGGGTGGGGGCCTTGCTGAGAAAGTTTCCACTCAACCACTATTCAAACCACCTCTGTTAATCATCCATCTTTCATCTACCCCTTCAGCAGAGGCTTAAAAATCACACTTTCTGCTCTAGCCCATGAGGTTATACATTTTCATCTTCTGCCTGGTTCAAAAGCTACTCAGCCCAACAGAGACACCTCTCCCAGCAATGGGGAGAGTCTTGTCCCAACAAATACATGTGAAAAACCTGATGGCCAGAGCAAGGAAGCCACAAGGCCACTCACCTGTGGAAGTGGTGCCAGAGGTGCCCATCGGCTGGCTGTTCATGTGTGTCTGCATGTGAGGAGGGGTGTATGTATCATAGCTCCGTCCATTCACCGATGGACTGGTGGGCAGCATGCAAGAGTAGGAGGAGGTCTGGCTGGGTACCGGGGGCTATGGGAGCAAAGGACAAAACTGTGTTAAGTATCAGCTGGGGTAAACACAAAATTACACTCTTCTGGCTGGATGTGCCAGAATGCACAAGCAAAAACAAGCTTCAGTTTCAAATTCAGGGACCTAGATGTGAATCCCTATCTTGGAGCTCAACCGAGCAGCCTCTTTCCAGAGGTTTTTAGCATACAGAGACAACATGGACAGTCACCAGCACCTTTTTAGACACATTTGGAGAGCAGATCCCTACATTTTGATGCTAACCAAAGCCAAGGAACCAAAGCCCTTGTTTGTGCTTTTGTAGAAGAAAGATGTCTCATGCCATTTGCAGCTACTCAGAGATAGAGTAGGACTGATGTCTTCTCTTGCATTTGGTGGTGTAACTAAAAACGATTAGTGGTGTAACTAAAAATTACTCCACGCACTGATCCTGCATCTGCAAGAATGTTTCACAGACGATGTGAAAATGCAAACGTACATATGCTTTGATTCCCCTTCAGAGCCTCAGTCACCCCAAAATCACACCAGCAGCATCTCAGTAGACCAGACATCTCCATTTACCTAAATCCCAACCCTTAAAAACCCACCTTCCATGGGAGGGGGCACCTGGGGGCAGCGGGTGAAGGCTGGTATGCTGCCAAGGAGGGACGAAGCAGGGGCATCTCCCACTCCAGGGTGCCAGGGGAGTGGGATGCACTGACACAGGGGAGCAGGAAGCAGGATGAGTAATTTCCACTCTGAGCGCATGAGACTCAACATGTCTGCACGTATTTCGTCCATCTGCATGTCCCTGACACACGCCATCTCCAAAAAGACTGACAGCACACATGCTGTGCTCCAGGAGAACCAGCAACGTGCCGACGGTTCAGCTGCCAAATCTCCCGCTCCAACGTCGCGTGGCCATCACAGCGTGGTGGCCACGTGGACAGGACTTTCCAGAGCACTCATATGTGCCAGGTCCCTGCCCAGGTGGCTGGAGGTGAATCAAGGGCCTCTTGCTTTCCCAAGGGTCCCCTCTTGTATCAGCCTTTTGATCTTTTGTCATCTGCTGTGAGCCCACTGCCGGGAATGGCACTGCTGGCCTCCGACGTCACGGAATAGCGACCTAGGCAACGTCATTTCTTTCCATGGACTTGTGAGACTCTAACTTTATTTGGTTAATTTTGGTTCAGCAATTAGTAACATAGTAATTGCTGCAGTGAAGGAGTCAGGCTCTCTAATCTGCTCGCCTGTCTCCAGCAGTGGTCAATGCTGTGTGCCTCAGACAAAGCTGTAAAACTCCCGTAATTGGCCAGCACCTTCCTAGGCCAACCCCACCATTAAAAAAGGAGGAATTTTGCATCTGAAAGGTCTATAGAAACAGACCCCAAAGGAACAGATTTCTTCCTAACCCAGCTGGTGATCAGCTAATGCTTTCAGGCATGAGGATTGACAGCTCTTGCAATTCTGGCTTAGCTGGCATAACCACTGATGCTAATCACATCCTTCCCTCACTCAGGTGCTCCTAATGTGTTGCCACCACCACGTTACCTACACTGAGAAGGTTGGATCCCTCCAGCAGCTTATTCAAGAGGCAATTTCCACAATACTGCACCAGTGGGTTCCATAGGTTAACCATGATTTGTGGGTTGTGGTGGTTTTTTTCCAGAAACCTTTTTTACATCCCAGATTTGTTGCCTTGTAATTTTGAGGACCTTTCTCTTTTGAAATTTTGGAAAAGGTCTTGTTAGAATACTGGGACTTATAGTGCCCTTTCCCTTGTGATTCTCCCAAAATAGGGTATCTTTTCAGAGGCTGGGGAAGCCTTTGATGTTGGTTTCCCTGCCGCATGGTTTGGGTTCATAACCCCATATCCTGAGGAGGAAGAGCCCCCTGCCCATGCCCCCACACACCCCAGGGGCCACCGAGTCCCAAGTGAGTGTCATGCCATGGTGGTGGCACCAGACTTACTTGCATAGGCAGGTTGTTGGCCATGGTGAAGCTGGGCATGGGCGGCAGCGCGCTGTATGTGTTTGTGAGCGCCGTGTCTGTTCTGCCCAACATGGAACCTGATGTGAAAGAGGAAACTATAATAGAATAGACAGATAGATGAACACATTAGTTTAACCACAGTTACAATTGGCAATACAGTCTCAGAGTGTCATTTTCCCAAGAGGATGGATGAACATGAGGGGGTCAGTGGCATTACCGGGGGTAGTTGGTTGTGGGATCGGCTGGTAAACGCTTGTGCTGAAACTACTACTGATGGGAATGTGACTGGGAGTATTGCTGGCTTGTCTTCGCTGGTTCCTCAGCTTCTCTTCCCTTCTCCACTTGGCCCTTCTGTTAGAAAACCATACCTGGAAATACAGCGTTTGAGAGACGTGAGTGACCTTATAAGGACTAGAGGCATGAGGTCTCCCCCACGTAACTCCAGGCCGTGCTGATAGGAAGCTGGCTGGCAGCATAGCAGGGCAGCATGCAAAAGCACACCCCAGCTGCTGTTATTGCCCTCAAGAAGGAGATGGACAAATACCCACTCATAGGTAGGGGCTGCCTTGTGCTTTGAGAAGCCAGGAATAATAAAGTTGTAATAGTAATAGTAGAAATAATAATAGTAATAATTGCACAGCAGCTCAGTACCTGTATCCTTGCTTCAGGCAGGTCTATTTTAGCAGCTAGTCTCTCTCTTGCAAACACATCAGGATAGTGGGTCCTCTCAAATTCTGCAGAAGGAAATATTGTTGTGTTAGTTGCAAAGAGTCAGTGTGGCCAGCTGTAAAATCTGAGTCCTTCTTGTGCTGCCTATGCTCTAAATGCTCTTAAGAAGCACTGCTGCAAAGGCATAGCTGAGCTTTTCTACATGTGTGTGTGTGTGTGTGTTAGGAAGGAACTGGCCTTGCCTGCTGGGGTGTATCACTGAGAGGACAGGGGGGCTGGGATGCAATGCTGCATCTTTCAGGAAGCAGCTAGAGCTTCTGTCTCTGCTGAGGGGGTCCCCAAGGCAGCTCTGACCCTGTCACTAGGAAGTGAAATGGCACATCGCTAAATAACAGCAGAAAATAAGAACAAAGATGCGCAGCAGGTCAGAGGTGAGGTGTACCCAGGCCAGTCAGGGAAAAGGGCACCTGCTCCCAGCCCTGGGCAGTGGCAGCACTGGGGATGGGGAGCGAGTGTGGGGGCAGGCATGGGGGGCTGCTGCCAGCCCCAGCTGCCTGCCATCTCCTTGCAAGCACACGGCAATGCTGCCCAGCTGGGAACACGGCACAGGCGGCAGGAAGAGATTTATCCCCCGTGAGAGGAGCCTGGGGTGTAATATCAATGTTTTGGTATGATCTGTGCCCTGAGTACATTCCCTTTGAACCTTTTAACATATTTTTCAGTGCCTATCACAGCCATCGATGAATATTTGGAGCTCAATGAATACAACAGCATGGAGGGAGAGACAGCCTTAAAATATATACATACATAAAAGGCATGTGAATGCTGTGTTTCCATTCTGCTCTTAATAGAGCCAGGGCACATTTTGCTTTTTTCTCCTGCTTCAGCCTTAGGAAAATGTCACTCACCTTTCTCAAGGGCTTCGATTTGCTCTTGGGTAAAGGATGTCCTATTTCTCTGCAGCTTTCTTTTCAGCTGAAGTCTCATTTGGGCTTCGTCTGAGTCTTCTCCATTAGAGCTGATGGAGTTAGTGTTTTCCCCTCCTCCCTCCTGTTGCGGACAGCCATCTGCGGAACCAAGAGTCGGAAAGTGAAACGCAGGCACCCTTGTTTCAAGATCCCTATCAGAGAAATAACACGATAGGAAACAAGCTCAGCTATGTTTGCTGACACCCTCTCCTAAAAACATCTGGGGTATCAAAGCAACATTGCACTGATGACATGGGTAACACGGAAACATTTCAGTTTCCAGCGTTATCACGAACATCGGAGATGAAGAATTACGATTGCCTGGTCTTAATTTCATTTTGTTTTTCCTCTGGAATAAAACCCGCATAAAAATACCTTCCCTTGAAAGTGATTCTTTCCATGCATCACTGCTGAACTGCCATGGCAGTCTCCTCTGTCTGCCGCATTTATTTACCTATTGCTATGTTTAAAATAGTGATATTCAGTATTTCAGATTATCTATAATCAGTAATTCCTATCTAATCAATTAGGTGTTGATAGGTTTGCAGAAAATGCTATTAAGAAACCAAACCAAGCTTGTAATCTTTTTTAAAAAATATTTATCCAGTTTTTATTTGAATTCTGCACAGTCAATTTCATTTTAAAGGTTGTGAATTTAGAAGTGCCTGCATTGTTCTGCAGTTTTATTCAACTATTGTATGAGTGTGCATTGCCTTGACACCTATTACTGAGCACAGCTGTAATTATATCATCACCAAGAACAGGCTATAATTGCTGAAAATGGAATTTTATATTTAGATAAAAGGACTGTCCATTCTTTGTAATGTGTTGCACCAGAGAAAAGTAAGATTTCTTTTAAAATTTTAACATGTAATTTTAAAAGAAATAGTAGCGAGTTCACTAACTAGCTAAACACGCCATTCTGCAGCTGAACGGTTGGCATATCATTTAAGCGGTACATTTTTAATGAGGGCATTTCCACCACTTTTAATGTAATTTCTGTCAGGAAACAGGGGGAAAGTTGCATTGTGCTGCGCTCCTTTCGGGCAGTCGCAGGGATGCGTCCCGGGGCCGAGCGGCTTTGCGGGGCTCGGCGGGCACCCCGAGCTGCCGGGGGCGAAAGAAACGGACCTTTCTTGCCGAGGCGGAGAAGTCGTTGTCTCTAAATTAGCTCTCCCTCTCCTTTCAAAGCATATTTTTCGGGGCGTTTTGATGTCGCATAAAGGGGGGGGGGACGGGATGAGGAACGCATGGGCTACTTATGCTAATTCCCTTGAAAAGTTACGCCAAAAATAAATAGCGACACTCCCGCTACATCCTTTAAATATTGTGGGAAATCAACTTTAAAGTAATATCATTTATAATCGGCGAACAATGGCCCCGGCCTTCAAAGCTCGGGGGGAATTGTGACAGGATCTGGTGGGACCCTTTCAACCACTTTGAAATGTTTTAAAACCCGAACTTTCTCCCCCATTTAAACACAGGGATTCAGCGGCCGTGGTCACCATATGGGCGGCCGCAGCCCCATTGAGGCGGCCGGCGGCGGGTGAATAGCCGGGGGGGGGCCGGGGGCTGCCTTTCAGGGGCACACAAAGCCGCCGAGCCCGGGGATGGCCGCCGCGGCGGAGCAGCCGCCCTGCCAAGCGCTGGTGGCAGCGCCGGGGGCCGCGCCCGCCCGCCGCGGGGGCCGCCGCGTAACCTCCGCCACCGCTCTCATCCATCACTGTCCGCACGGACCGGACCGCCACCGACCGAGAGGGGAGGGGGGGAGAGGGAAGGGACTGGGGTGTGTTGGGGGGAGCAGCCCAAAGGCGGCGGGGATGGCCCGCTGCCCCCCGCGCCGTCGGGGCCGGGCAGCGCGCCCTGACTGCGCCGGGAGCGAAGGGCATCCGCGGGGCCGCGCCCGCTCCGCCTGGGCCAGCCCAAACCGACACCCCCCTCACTTATTAGTAAACTTTTTCAGCCAGGTTTTGGGTTGTTTTGCAACCCCGTCTCGGTGTGCTGCCCATCTTCCCCCCCGAACCTTTGAGACAGCGAGAAGTTTCACCTAGAGTCAAACTCACAATTAATTAAACCCCTCGCGCCGGACAATTAAGATATCTTCTCTTAAGAAGGCCCCCTCCCATTTATTTTTCTTCCTTTTTTTTTTTTTTTTTTCCCCCTTAAAAAAAACCCTCACAACAACAAAACCCTAAAAGGAGCCATCTCAATAGGGTTGTTCCACCTTCCAGACCTAATCCGTAAGAAAGCGAGTGAATGTTCGTCCCTATTATCCTATAGCCAGACCATCTGACGCTGGGTATAGGATTTGTTTCCTGGAAGCAAAAAAAAAAAAAAAAAAAAGGACGCTGGGAAATAAAATCATTCCTTAGTTTCTTAGTGTCTTAATCAGTGAGGCGGAAAACAAGCAAAAAAAGATAGCAAACCAATTGCGGCACCTCTCAGCTATAGAGCTGGGATCAAAACATTGTAGCATCTGTTGAAAGAGAAAGTGTCTAAATCCTATAGAAGGCTTTAGTCTTATAAGAGGGGGGGGGGGGGGGGGGGGGGGGGAGATAAGAAACAGTGTCTCGGTGATCCCTAAAACTACTAAATCACTGGAGAATTTCTCCCGGATAGAGATGTCTCTTTTTGTTCTGTCAGCCCTCATGTATCCATTATTTGATTCACTGCTGCATGGCGTTTATCAGATTGAGACCATATTTGTACCCCTCTGAGACCTAACCTCGCCTTATGCTTTTTGAGTAATGGACTCTTAAAATCCAGTAACATACCCCTGCAAGGGAAAAACATTAGAGGGACCATGAATATTCCAGAGGAAATCCATTTTATTAATTTTAATTTTGCCATGCGGATGTTTTAAGTGCTTCCTGCCTCCCCCTCGCCTCTCCTGCCCACGCATCAAAACACCCCCGGTCCGAGCCAGCCCTTCCCCGCTCCGCACCGCTTTCTTTCGCTCGCAATTTGGGAGCGGGCTCCCGTGGTCCTCCCGCCCCGCCACGCTCCTGCCCGCGGTCCGCGCTTCCCCGCGGAAACTGCGCTCATCCCCACGCCGCGGGAGGGGTCACCACAAGCCTCCAGTAGCTCCACCGACACCCCCCATGCCCCCTTCGCAGACCCAGGCGCCTCCATCGCAGCGCTGGGGTGGCCAAGGTGTGTGCCCGCAGCGCGCCGCACCGCACCTGCGCACACACCGCGCAAAGCTAGGCCCGGGAGCACCGTTCCGCGGCGGGGGAGGGTGGGAGCAGGCAGGGGGTCGCCCTACATTTCTCCATTTAGCTCCTTTTCTGATTTTTTATTATTATTATTATTTATTTTTTTAAAATGTGAAAAGAAACATAAAAACCCTGCGGGAACAGAGGGCGCACGGGCCATTTGGAGCCGCACGAGCGGAAAGCGCGCTCCTCTCCACCGCGCACCTTTCCGCGGTTTGGCTCTGGGGTGCAGGGCGGAGAAGGAAGGACGGGGAACCCCAAGGCCGGCCGGCTGGCCCCGACGTGCGGGCAGGGGGCAGGGGCAGCCCCGCACGGGCCATGTGCCGCAGGTAGGGGCGAGCCGGCGGCAGGGTCTGGCCCGGGTCTGAGGGGGCACATCGGGCAAAACAAAATTATTAAATTAAAAAAAAAAAACCAACAACCCAAAACAGCAAAGTGGGGGTGGAAGGAAGCGAGGGCTTCGCTCTATCTTTCTAGTGTCCTTCATAGATTGTTTTCTTCTCTTAAAACTGACATGTCTAATTGGCAAGCGGTGCCATATCGTGTCCAGAGGTCTCCTGTGGAACATTTCTACAGCTGTCTCCTTCAACTAGACGCTTATTCATGTCGCCTTAATGAGAAACAAAACGATCTCTAATGAGCAATTACATAGCGACAGAATTGTTCCCATAACAAATTCTTGCGTGTGACAGAAACATCCTTTGTACCAGATATTCCGCACACTGTTACTGATTTTTTTTTTTTTCCTTGCGGGGTGAAAACAAAAAGCAGGTTGTTGTATATAGACACCTCTTCTAAAGGAATGACCACAGCCAGGGAGAGCGCCGAGCCTCAACAGAGCCCGTATTCAAAAAGAAGCCATTAACCATCTTAAGTATGTAACGTAACATCCCATTATCCTTCATATTATCCCCTTGTCATTCCCACAACAAATACCTATTAATCTTCAGGATAAACAGTTTCCTATATTTACAAAGTTGTTTCGGGTCCATTGAGGAGGAACTATAATCAGCCCTACAGAGATAGTTACCGATCCTCCCGACTCCGAAGACCCCGGCGCGGGAAGGCGGCCCGGGCAGGGAGCAGGAGCCCTAATTACCGGGCTGATGGGCGAGGTTAAGGATCAGCCCCGCAACCCGCCCGCAGCCGGCACCACAGCTCGGCGGCCGCAGCTCTGGCAGCGGCTGCTCCCGGGCTCCCCTGCTCCCCACCGGGACGAGTCTGGAAGCCCGCCCGGCCGCTGGCTCCCACCGCCCACCTGCCCGGGGAGGCGGCGGGAGGGGCGCCCTGAGACACTGTCCTGAGAAAATTGTCCACTGCCCTCAGCACGGCGGCGATGGTCGGGGAGGGGGCGAAGGTGACCCGCGTCGGGGCCACCTCCGTCGGGCGAGGCTGATCCCCGCCGGACAGCGCTGGCCGGATTGTCCCTTACCTTGAGCGGGCTGCCCGGGTACCGAGGTGCCAGGGTACCAGCCGGGCCGGGTGCCCCAGGTCCCCGTCTGTCCGTTCAGCATCCTTAGCTTGTCGTACATCCCGTCGGCACCCATCTGTTGCTTTTCGCTAGCCAGGTTGCGTAGGACTCTGTTTATCGACGACACCTGGAAGGCAAAGGACAGGAAAGGCAATGGTAGTGCGGTAGCGCGCTCCCCGCGAGTCACCCGCGCAACCCCCGCGCCCTTCCGCGCCCCTCCGAGCTGAGGGCGGCTCGACCTGGGCGCAAATCAGGGCTTCCCCGAGCGCCGGCTGCGCTCTGCGGCCGCCCAGCACCGCCGTGTCCCAGCCGCCCCGACTCGCTTACTGCTGGTGGTGGTGCAAACAAACAAACAAACCACGGGGAAGAAAAGAAAAAAAAGGAAGAAAAAAAAAAAAAAGAGGAAGAAAAAAAAAAAAAAGCGCCCCAAACCCAACCCTGCAAAACCAGAGTGATGGCTTCGACTGATGCTCGCAGTCCTGAGGCGCCAGGCGCAGGGGTGACCCGCATATTTTTTTATTTTTTTTTCCCCCTCCTTAAAGGCATTTGTCAGATTCTGTATGAAAAAATGTGTCTGACCCTGCCACATGCAAATGATGTGAACCTGCTATCCTCTCATCTGATACAAAAACAAAGGAAGCAGAGGCTCGCTACGGCTACCCAGCATTGTACACAGCACACAGGAAGGGGTTTTTTTCATGAACTTACACTGGGTATATTATCGTTGGTACAGACCCCCTCTGATAGTAATCTGTCTCGAATCTCCCACGCAAAGATGGAGGGGCACTCTCGTTTATACTGCGCTATTTTGCTTACAACTTCTGGAGTCGCTACTCTCGGTTTACTACCTCCGATTGCCCTGGGTCTGATGGAGCCAGTTTCGTAATACCTGCCCAAAATTTTACTCACACATCCATTCGACACCTGGATAGGGAAGCGGACAGAAAATCACATTATTAATAATTTCAAGACAAAAATAAAATTGTTTAAGTATGCATTAAACAATGACAAGCTTACGTTTTGATTGTCCAGCACTTGGACTTTTGCATCTGCATGGGTCTATAACACAAAAATATACCTTAAATGGTATGAGAACTTACTTAGAGAGTCTTTTTTTTTTCTTAAAAAAAAAAAAAAATAACATTCGTGGCCCCTACCCTCTACAAAAGTGCTACTTTAAAACCATTTGGAAGAAAAAAATAAAAATAAAAATCTGGTCGAAACGTAACTCTTTTAGCATTAATGTTAAAATACGCCTCAAATGCGAACAATAGCTAAACCAGACTAGTCTCCATCGTCCTCACTGCTCTTAGACAGAGTATTTGTGGGGGACAGGGTGAGTGAGGGGTTATCGAGACCTACATTTACATTGTACCCCTGAGCTGCGCCAGATCGCGTTAGTGTCCGTAAAGACGGATTCCGGGCTACAACTGCGTGGCTATGAGGGGGTTTCTTTCCTTCTTTTTTTTTTTCTTTTCTTTTTTTTTTTCTTTTTTTTTTTCGCTTTTTTGGAAGAAAAACAAAAAAAGAAGGTAAAAATAAAAAAAAAGCAGTAAGCCACGGCAAATGCATACAGATTTCACAAAATCCTAAGTAAACATGAGGGGGGAGGGGGAAGGAGAGGAAACTGAAATTATGGCGAGCCGAATAATTCAGTTTATTACAGCGAACTAACTGTAACGAGAGTGCAGGTTATCACCGGGTGGGAATAAAGGGGAACATACAAAATTTAAAAGGTTTTTAAAGGTGTGTATGTATATATACATATACGCGTAGAGAGGTCTATTTGGAGCAACAATCGAGATAAGCAGATGGATCGTTTTATTCGGCTGGAAGGCGGGTGGCGGTGATGGTGGGTGGGTGGGTGGGTGTGGGGGGGTCGGCAATTAGCGCCTTGGCGGCCAGCGGTGGACAAAGCGGCTCTGGAGCGGAGCGGTGGGAGGACGGGGGGGGGACCCGCCGCCTTCACCTGCAGGATCCGGGAGATGTCGCAGGGCCGGGCGCCGCTGTGAGCGAGTTCCACGATCTTCTGCCGCGTGGAGTCGGGCAGCGGCCTCCCGTTGACGAACACCCCGCCGAGCTGGTTCACGCCGCTGTGACCTGCGGGAAGCACAGCGCCCACCATAGCACCCTCCGCTCCCGCGCAGACCCCGCGGAGCGAACCAGCTCTTCTCCGCGCCCCGCCGCGCAGCACCGCGCAGCAACGACGCTCCGATCCGTCCCTCTCCGCCCGCTCAGGGGCCACCGCGCCTGGCCCGGCCCCGGCGCCGTCCTCACCCGCTGCTCCCCGGCAGCCCCCGCGGCTCCTCGCCAAGCACTCCCCGCCTGCAAAACCCTCGGCAGCGGCGAACCCTCAAACCTAACCCAAAAGCCCAGAATATTCCTGGTTGGATCGCCTTGGCTTCCTTCTTTGCGTTGTCTTTTTTTTTTTTTTTTTATATTTTCCTCCCCGTCAAAAAAAAACAACCAAAAACCAAACCAAAACAAACCAAAAAAACCCCAACAAAACCAAAATCGAAAACCAAAACCCACAACCAAAGCCCAAACCCAGCCAAGCCTGCCTGCATCCGCACAGCCGCAGCTCGCTTCGCCAAAAGCAAAGCAAGGGGCTGCCTCGCCAATGCCCAACCTGAAGCTCCAGGCTTTGGAGGGAAGTCTCCCTGGAGAAGCTCTGCTCTACGCGCGCTCCGCTCTCCTCTCTTTGGAGCCTCCTGATAAATTGACTCCAAGAGCCCAGGCTTCTTAGCAATAAATAAGCTCCAAATATAGAAGAGGGGGAAAATATGATGAGCTTCTCTGACATTTGTCTTTAAAATAAAACTAGCTGCACGTCAAGTTTGAGCTTAATTTCTGGAAATAGGCGGAAGTCGCCCCGGATCATGCATGGAAGGCTAATTGAAAAGATCAGTTGGAGCACTTGTGGCAGGCGTGTCACTTTATGACAGTACTCTGCTTTTGAAAATTGCATCGTCACGACAAATAGTAGCATGATAAAACGACCCTTTCTGTCCGCATTTGGATATCACTCAGACTAGATTGAACTCTACTCGCTCTCCCTCCGAGGGAGGCTGCGGTTTGAGGTAGCCGGGGGGCTCTGCGCGGACACAACCGAGGGGGCGCGCTCCCCGCGCAATGGATTCAAAGTGACATCGGGGCTGGGGAATTTGCCGCCCCGGCCCAGCAGCACGGCCGGCGCTGCGACCTGCGCTTCCCACCGCGGGGAGAGGAGCCTCGCGTCCCTCCCCTCCTGCGCCCCGGGGGGCGACGGGCTGCGCCCCGGCGGGCGGGCCGGCTCCGGGCGGCGGGGGGCGGCCGGGGGGTGCCGGCCCTCGGCTCCCCCCACCCCAGCCCTCGTCGTGTCCTATCCCTTCCCCCCGCCCCGTTCGCGTCAATGCGTGCGGGGAGCCCGTTTCGGGGGAGAGGGGAGGGGGCACGCTCACCGACATAAAAAATGGCAGCGGGGAAAGCAAAATCAAAGTTTCACTTAAAAGGTTAAGCCTTAATCATTATATAATTTCCCTGGAGAGCGGTGTAGATCTCGCCCAGTGGCAATGATTATGCGCCTTGTATTCTATTGCTAGTCATCTAATAGGAAAACATATGGTGTCAATTTGGATGCTCTGCACCATATACACCCAGGAGTTATTAACACAAAGCCTGAAGAGCCCGCCGCGACCTTTAAACAAAATAAAGGCTTCACCCGAATGATATCTTTTCTGCGTTTTGCAGTGGCGATCCCAAACGGCCGAGTGAAGGCATTTCCCCATTACCATAAACCCTCGGCACGCCACGGCCAAGGGCAGCCACGGCTGTCCCTGCCAGGCGCAGGTAATACCCTTCTCCGGGCTGCCGAGGCTCAGTTTTCCTCGAGATAAACGAAAATACATCGCACAGACACACAGGCAGCGGCCCCACAAAAAGAAAACAAAAAACCAGCTCCACCAGAGGTTTTCTGAGAACCCCCCACAACCCGCGGTTTTCCCGATCCTCCTCATACGAGGGGGCAACGTATTAACCGATTTAACGGGGGGATGATAAAGGGGTCTCAGAACACCGCATCCCCAGCGAGGTCCCAAAGAAACACCGGGGTCCCCCCGCAAGGGCCGCGCAACTCGGCCTGCGCTGCTCGCCGCCGCTACCGCGCAAAATAAGCGCGCCTCCCGCTCGGGAGCGCCGCGGGGTTGCGCGACCTCGCAAAATTGCGACGGCGTGGAGCATATCCAGCAGGAGATCCGCCTCTCGAGGAAATGGGGCCTGCTCCGGTCTGGCTGGGACCTCGCACCCGTTCCCCCCGATCCCCGAGCAACCTCTTCCGCCGGAGCGCAAGGAGAGGTAGCTTCTTTTCAGCCACCGTGCCCGACCGCGGGTCCGTGCACTCCCGCGTTGTGCAAGCACCTTCCCCTCTGAGTAGGGGCCCATCGCGGGCCCATCGGCGAGGTCTTAATCAACATCACCAGCGGCAACAACTTTTTTTTTTTTTAAAGGCCAAAAAAAAAATAATAATCCACAAAAGGCACCGGAATCGGGAGGCAAATAAAACCAGGAGGTGGCGGAGAACTGCACCTAGCGCAGTGGTGGCTTTTTCCTGTTCAGCTCCCACTGAGGAGCAGGTAGGGACACACACCAGGGCCTGGGCCACGGATAGGACAAGCCCCGGTGGCCCAAGAGCGGTGACAGCGGCTCCAGGCCCCTCCACGCTGCCCAAGGCGGTACCCGCGCCCCGACGGGGCGGGCAGCGCTCCCCACCGCGCAGGGGCCACCGCGCCCGGCGGAGCCGCCTCCCTCCCCCGCCCCAAAGCAAGCCCTCGGCCCCCGGCTGCCTGCCCGCTCATGCGCGCCCGCGGCCGCCCCCGCCTGCCCTCCGCGGGGCGCGGAGTCACTTACTGTTCTGCATGTTGGGCTGATAGAGCAGTATCCCACGGGGCTCGCCTATAGCAGTCTATCAGTGATAAAACAGGCGTTAATCAGGGGAGGTAGTGCACACCGTTAAGCTGCAGAAAGGCTAATATCTCACAGGCTTACTTTGTTATCCTTAGGCGTCTTCCCCCGATTAGTTTAAGGATTTGGGGGCTTTAATACCTAGAGGCGAAAATGTACACATGTATCCCTAACACGCGAAAAAAAAATAAAAAAAATAAGAAAAGCAACCCGCCAAGTGGTTTCTCGTTTTAATTGCATGCAGGTGGCGTATTGCCTCGTCGTTAGTGCCCTTTGCTGAGGTGGGGTATTAAGTGGAGCGACAACAATCACAAAGAGAGTCCGAAGTCATGTTTTAAAACTTGCCTGAAAGCGGGGTGGACTGTCCTCTCATACAATTTAGGGACTCGCACATCTGCGTGTCACTAGTTAAAGTCTTCCCTCTAGGACAAAGCAGAAGAAGTACATTAAAAAAAATGTGGAGCAATGCCGGGAAGGTGTGCGGTGCGGTGCGGGCCGGGGGGAGCGGAACGGGGCGGGCGCTGCGCGGGCACCGGCGGCAGGGGGGGGGGGAGGCGGCGGGGAGGAAAGGGGGGCTCCGCCGGCTGCCCTGCGTGCTGGGAGCGGGGCTCCATTTTTACCTCCGGGTATTCCTCGAGGTTTTTTTTGTTGTGGGTTTTTTTTTTTTGTTTTTTTTTTTTCCTCCTTTCCCCGCGGCACTAGCAACTTTTCTCCCCCAAACTCCCCGTCTTGTGATTAACTTCTTTTTTGGTCTTTAGATCTTCCCCTTTTTCACTGTACTGTGACACACGCTGTCTACCTCGCCTCACTGCTTTAAAAAGTAAGAACAGGAGGGGGTGAGAACTGTTAAACAAAGCCTACAGAAAGCGAACAATGGCCTCCATTCTGCTCCTCTACCCAAACCCAGAGTGCAGAAACCCAGGCTCCTTAACCGGCCGCGCAGCTTCCCAACTCAACGGACCAACAACCCTCCAACTTACAAAGAGCAGAGAAACAAGCCCCTTCTCCCTTCATTAGTGCCTGCCTTGACCCAGCGCCTGGACAGTCCCCAGCGCCTTTTTTTTTTTTTCCCCCCCCCCGCTCACCGCCCCCCCTCCCCGCTCTCTCCCTCCTTCCCCTGCTCCCTCTCTCCTCCTCTCGCCACCTTCCTTCCCTCCCTCCTTCCCTCTCCACACACACACACACCCCCCACCACCTCCCCGGGCCACTTATTTATTTATTTATGCGTCCCCATGTATTTATTTGAAATCGTCGCGGGTGAAAATGGAAAAGTAATTTCTCGTTATAAATATCTGGCGGTAATTGTGTTACTGGTGCGAGTTGTTAGGGGTTGTAAAAAGATACAACAGCTCAGTGGGGTGCTCAATTGGGGAGGGACAATTACAATAAAGAGCCCATTCAAGGGGGTTGCTAAAAAAAAAGGAGGTAAAATAATGAAATACTCGCAGCCTTCATTTTCTCTCCTTTTTTTTTTTTCGCCTAAAAATACTCATTCTCTTTCTTTTGCGCCTATAATGAATATTAATTTTACTCTTCCTGCATATGATGGAGAATTCAAAGAGGCACGTTTCCCCATTCAGGACTAGCCATGGTATAATATATTAAGTAGCTTTTAGTAATCTTAAATCCATAAAAATAAACATCAAACAAGTACTTTCTCGCAGCATGAAGACTTTAACTGGTAAATATTTACTGCTCTTTGGAGAGCTACCTGATTAGCAGCAGAGCAAGCTACACTGTGCTTCAATGGAGACGTGGCGATATCTCCTTCAGCTGAACTGAACGTGAAGCCATCCCTTTAATACACCAAACACGTCTGCATAGACACACACCGAACGGGAAACCCACTTCTTCGGACACAATTTCCTCACATATTTGAAGCACAACTCATAAACGTGGGGCCTACGGGGTTAAAGAAGCCATCCAGAAAGCCACTATTAAACTTCTAGCCCTTCAGCTCTGCCAGCACGAACCTCCAAAATGACAATGAGTGGATTTAAAAGAAATGTGTGTGAGGGGGCGGGGGGAGGAAGGGGAAAAAATAAAAAATAAATGGAAAAAAAATAATAATCCACGAAACAAAACCAAACCAAACCTCAAACGCAGCCGAAAGCGTTTTACAATAGAGGGCGAGGGCAGCCAAGTGCTTCAGCAAGGTAAGAGGAGGTGTGGGGCAAGGGAGCTGCGGTTCTGCTCAGCAACTCTCTCACGCCTCCAGCAACCGGCCGTGCATCCCCAGGCCAGATCCGGGGGCCCTGCACCCCCAGGCAACACCACCGCAAAACTGCCTTCTCCTGCCGCACCCCCAACTCGCTGCTCCCCCACAGGGACCTGCGGACCCGCAGCCAGGCGGGAGGGACACGGTTGGATCCCGGGAGAGGAAGGGAATGCAATTCGCCGTGTTCTAATAGGCCGGGCCTAATCTGCAAGTCGGTTTTTAATCTCGAAATCTTGATAGAATCTGCTGGCGGATAGTAATTTCCCCCCCCCGTCTCCCGGTGAAACCGTAATTAGACGTTAAGATGACAAAGTTTCACGTTCTCGGGGCAAATGAGAAAAAGATAAAAAGGAATCGTTTTGCGATTAGGCGTTGGTAAAGGTCAGCAGCTATAAACATTTATTGTCAAGGGCCACTTTTATTATTTTATGTCCCGAAAATGGAGAAGATGCAGTCACTTTTCTTTCTTAGGACATTGTTGTCGTTTTCTAAAACAGCCTCTGTCAGGTACATTTAATCGTTCGAGAAAGTTTGTTCTTAAACTTTCCAGAAATTATTCCTGCTCTGTGCATCCATGTAACATCTCCGTGCAAAGCGTTACAAGGTTAAATTCAAATTCAGATTTTTTTTCCAATTGCACTTGCGAGGGGAAAAAAAAAATATCAAGTTTATTGCTGGTTTTTGTTTGGTTGGTTTTGGGGGTTTGGGGTTGTTTTGTTTTGTTTTTCTACACGGAGAAGAGTTTGTAACTTAAAAAGAAAATATTTTAAAATTAGGGGGGAAAATGGCTTTACTAGAGTGGGGGATCGTAGTGCTGGGGGAGCAAAGGGGCGATTGTTAGGCTCTTCCCGAAATAAGCGATAGTAGGGTTGTTAGTTTTTTAAATAAAATCATATTTTTAAAGCGTATTCATTTAAGAAGGCACCCAAAAATCCCCCACGCCGCGGCCCCGGTGCCGAGGAGGGACGGGGCGGTGCGGGGGCGGCCGGCGGGGCCCGCGGTGCCGGCGACTTCGCGCCCCCGGCGCTTCTCCCGTTACCGGAGCTGGGAAAGTTGCTGGCACTAGGGACAAGTTGGGAAGATCCCCGGGTGGCTGATTAAAGCTGACAGCCCTTCAGCTCCGCTCAGCTCCCCGCCTATACCGCGCCTGGGAGCTGACTTGGCCTAGGATGTGATTTATTTTTATTATTATTATTTTTTACTATTTTATTTTCCCCACGCAAATCTCCCAGACGCTCACGCTCTCTCTTTCCACTCCCCCCCCCTCCACACACACCCCGATCAGGGGTGATCCTTCCCTAACCGAGACTATGGGAACACAAAGCTAGAGCCGCCGACCGGGCTCTTCCCTCCCTCCCACGCGGCGTGGCGTGGGGCCGGAGCCCGGGCCGGACCGCGGCTGTCCCTGCCGCCCTTGCATGGCCCCTACCCGGCCCGGCCTCCGGCCCCAGCGTCCCTACGAGCTGGGCTACCGGCAGCATCTGCAACACAGACACCGGCGCTTGTGGTCTCCCTGCCCAGCAAATGCTGCGTGGGAATTACTGCTGCTGGTGTTGGCATTGATTTCCGAGTCAGATGCTTTAGCTTTTCCAGAGGACACGGGCTTATGTGAAAGGCAGAAAGTTTGTGAGCTCCTGGGCTGGAAAGTTCCCTGGGAAGCTCTCCGGAATGCAAATGGGAATAGGAGAGAGAGAGAGAAAGAGAGGAGGAGAGAGCGAGAGCCCTGCCTAAATATTAAAATGCAAGGAGGGAGAAGTTGGGAGAAGAAATGAGCAGACTCACCTTTATGAGGCATCCTGTCTTGTTGTCAAAGCTCCTGTCAATAGTTTAAGAGCGCACTGATTTGAAATGATGGTGCTTTAAAAAGAGTTGCCAGCAAAATAGTTTTTCTCCACTGAAGCTGCTGGTTGTGTGATCTTGAATTCCTGGGAAGGAGACAGAGATTGACAATAAAATGGGCTGTCAGTGACTGGAGAGCGAGAGATAAAAGAGTGTGTGAGTGAAGTGGGGAGAGAGAGACAGAGCACACCTATGCTGATTGGTGATGGTTCAAGTGTATTAATGTATGTGTGCCTTGGTCTCTGCCTCGCCTCCACTGCTCTTCACTGGCCCATTAGCAAAGCCTGACCTCTGTCATCATCTTCCAGCAAAACACTTCCTCCCTGCGCCTTAACCAGAGCGGGAAATGCGGCTGAGCCGGGGCTGGCTTTTCAAACCCACTAATCACTCCGCAACATGCAAATGCTCCCTTCGCTCCCACACAAAATATTGCTTTATGCAAAGCAACGCCAGCGCCTCCCCGCCGCCGATTGGCCGCCCGGCGCCCGGCACGGCTCAATTGGCCCGAGCCGTTTGAATATGAATGCGCTGGGCCCGGCTCCCGGTTCCCGGCCCCGGGATCCGCACCCGCCGCCCTGCCCGGCCCCGGGCTCTCCGCCGGCCCCGCGCCTGCCGCCTCCCAGCCGGGCCTCCCCCCGCACCGCCTCCGAGCCGGGCCCCGGGGACCGGCGCGTTTTCAGGTCGGGCTGGGGGAGGGGGGAGGCGGGAGGGGGCCGGGAGTTGGAGGGTGGGGGGGTGGTGGTGGTGGTGGTGGCGGGAGGGACGGGAGGGGGGGTCGGGGGGGGGGGGGTTGGAAAGGTCAATTTGCATTTAAACAGTTCGCTCCCGTCCGACAATGGAGATAAGGGGAAAATAACATTCAAATGGTAAAGACATAAATATTTGGGAGACAGGCTCTTTGTCAGCGGTGAATCGCCCGGAGCTCCCCGAGGCCGGCAGCCCCCCCTTCCCCGCTCCCAGGGCCGGCGAGCGGGAGGCTCTGCCCGGCCGGGAAAGAGCAGAGCAAATACACCATTTACTTTGTGTATTGAGGGCTCTTGTGAAAGGCCCTGAAGAGTCCTTTACCAAACACTCACAAACTTCTCCCACGTGCCATTTGTTGACTAAGGGCTGCCCGGCTGGATTGGTTTTGTTGTTTTGTTTTGGGTTGTGTTGGGTTTTTTTACCTTTTCCCTTTTTTTTTTTTCCCCCCTCTGTTTCTTTTTTTTCTTTTTTTCTTTCTTTCTTTTTTCTTTTCTTTTCTTTTTTTTTTTTTTTTTTTTCAAGACATCCCGGAGCAGTTGGAGTGGGGGTCCCGCAGGCAGCACCGGGCGCTGGGCACTGCCACCGTTTTTGTGCCCGACCTCTGAAGGGGCTTCCCCCCCGCCTTTTTGCCAAGGGAGCCCCTTCGCTGGCTGCCAGAAACTCAAGGGGGAAAGTAAGTAAATGACTTTGCTGCTCTGACCACACACCACAAGTACATTTGTTGAATGCCGGACTATTAAGACACACCTCAGTAAACTCTAAAGCAACCCCTCAGCGCATGCATTTAAGGTTACACTGGGAGCACCAGTCCGAGCTCAGGGTGTCCCAATCGGTTATGGCGAGTGGTCCCGGGGGGAGGGGAAGCGGAGGGAGGGGGGGTCTGCACAGGGAAAGGGGAGGGAAAAAAAAAAAAAAAAAAAAAAGGCTTGGGGGAAAGAAAGGGAAGAAGGAGAAGGGACAGGAAAAAGAAATTCCAAGAGAGCCACTGCGGAAAAGTAGAGAGTATGAACGCGCAAAGCATAAAATGAAGTCGTAGCCGCATACACTTGACTTCTCTTGACATGTGAAAAGTGCTAAAAGTCAAAGCTCATCAATAAAGTATCTTGAAATTGAATAAGAGCCCTGACAACCATTGCATTCTTAAATAAAGTACAATGAGGAGACAAACGACTCTGCCAAGGAGTTTGCATGTGAGTGAAAGGGCGCCTCAATGGGAGCGGGATAATGGGCTGCCCGGCCGTCATGCACTGTCATCCCCGGTCCCGCCGAGAAGCTGCCACAGCTCCCTAATACCACAAAATGGGCTCTTAAAAGACTCCTGCCTTCCCTTGCACTGCTTGCTGCTCTTCCCCTTCCCCCGACGTCGGGGTGCCACGATGGCCACCCCCGCTCCGAGCCCGGTGGGGAGGCCCCGGGAGGCAGGGGCTGAGCCGGGCAGCCTTTCCTCGGCCCTCCCTTGAAGCCGGGAACGGGCCGAGCAAAGTCTTTCCTCGGATGCTACGGAGAAGGAAGAGCCATCGGTGCTCCTGCTCCGGGACCCAGCCGGCCCCACCTGCAGCAGCGAGGGGCCGGGGGCTGCTCCTTGGCGCGGCTCTTGCCACCTTGCCCAGGCCTAAGTCAGTCTGCAGGTTGTTTGGGTTGTTGGGTTTTTTCTTTCTTTTTTTTTTTCTTTCTTTTTTCCCCCTCCTTTTTTTTTTTTAATTTCGCCCCCCAGTCATGCATATTTATAGAAACGGAGCCGAATATCGCGGTGGGCGTACGGGAGCATTTGGGTGTGATGGGATCTCCTCTGAAGGTAAGGCAGGGCAGGAGTGGGGTACCCCGGTCGTGGGACTGCGAGGCACCCCAAGGGGAGCTCTGCCAACACTGAGGGCTCGGGCAGGACCCCCCATCCCCTGGCAACCCCCTGTTCTCAACTCTCGCTTCATTTCCTCCTCCCCAAAACTTTCCCAAGTGTCAGCCGTCACTAAGTTAACCTGCCCATGGCCAAACACCATTTCAGGAGGTCTTTTCAGCACGACAAAAGTTAACCGAAACAAAGGCCAAAATAAAAGTACGAACCGATGTCCCGCTTGTCTCCTCCTCCAGGGTGAGTCCCGGTGACCGTCCCGCGAAGGAGCCAGCCTGCCCTCCTAGTTGCCGGTGGCCAAGGCCGGGCGTCCCGCCGCACGCATCCTGCAGGCGAGAGAAAGAGGCTGCGATTTGTAAGATCGAAGGTTCCGAAGGGCTTTTAAATGCTGGGATCTAGTCCTTCTGCTGGAGTGAAGTCAGTCGTGTCCGTGGGTTTTGATACGATTTTTTTCTTGCTTTTTTTTCTTGCTTTTTTTTCCCTGTCACTCTCCCTCTCTAACAAATGAGCGATTTTAATTTTTTTTTTCCCCCCACTCTGGTCCACGGGGAGTTAAAGGGGGAAAAGAAAAAAACCACTTTGTCCGAAATGGCAGGCAAATATCATTTTTACAAGCTCTCAATTAGCCATCCCTTGGATTAGCACCTTCTTACGCCTCCTCGCCAGAATAAAGCAGCCGTAATCTTGTTGCTATTTTCCCCTCGGGCGCAGCGGGCTTTGTGTTCCCTCCCCTCAAAAAAACTTTTAACGCCCCCCCCCTCCCCACACACACACCCCAAGTTGGGAAAAAAAAAACCCCACCCGTGCGGGGAGGGGAGGGCAGGGAAGGGAGGGCAGGGGGTGAACCGGTGACGTCACGGGGGGGGTGCGGGTGGAGCGGGAGCCCCGAGCGAAAGTTGAGAGGAAGAAAGAGCAGCGGGGCGGGCCGCGCCTGCCTGGGTGCGCGCGTGTGCGCGCAGCGGCTCGCTGCCGCGCGGAGCGGTGCGGAGCAGTGCGGTGCCGCCCGCCCCGTCGCGTCCGGCGGAGCCGGGGCTGCTGTCCCAGCACGGAGCCCCGAGGGGTCCGGGCCCAGCTCCGCGCCGCCATTTTACCTACGCCCGCTGAGGCGGGAGCGGAGGGGCTGAGCGGGACCGGCTCCGGCCCGGGCCCACCGCCCCCGGCCCGGTCACCCCTTGTCCGCCCCCCCGGAGGAGCGGGCAGCCCGCCCTGCCCCGGCGCCCCTTCGCCCCCAGCCCCAGCCGTCCCCGGTAGTGGTGCCCGGCCGGGGGAAGCAGGACCTGCCGGGATTGCCGTGCCTGGATACTTCCAAACGCAACGCTTGCTTTTCTTATCCTTTTTTTCACCTAACATCTTCCCAGCCCCCAGTCGCCTTCCGAGAAGGCTGCCGCCCTCCTCACCCTCCCGGCCTATTTTTCCTTTTCCTTCTATTTTATTATTTTTTTTTCCTTTCTATTTTTATTTTTTTTTAAATGAAAGTGGGTTTTCGACTTTCTAAATTTCTCCGCTCGCCTTTTTAATGAGGCGAGAGAAGAAGCACTGCTGTGAGGTGCTTGGCTTCGCCCCTTCCCAAAAGCCCTGCCCTCCTGCCAGGACAGGCCGCCCCCCCTTCCCACGGACCGACACCCTCGCCCGCCCGAGGTGCGTCCTGGGACGCCGCGGCCCCGGCAGTGGCTCTCGGCACGGACTTAGTGGCCCTTTGAAGTTTTCTACTTCAAAATCCGCACAGGATTATTGTAACTAGCATTTTTCTGCATCTGTTTTTTTCTCCCTCCTTTTTTTTTTTTTTTTTTTTAAATAATCCAAACTAAAAAGAAAAAAAAATGGGCATAATAAAAAAGGTGGTTTGGTTTGGTTTTGTTTTAAAGGTAAGTAACTATTATATATGACAAAGCTTTTTATTTGTTTGTTCGTTTGTTTTTCCTAATTAAAATAATTTTGATTTTTTTTTGTTTTTATATGATCTCGTGCCTGGGTATTGATTTGTTTTAAACAGCAGCGTTTGCTTCCCTTTCGTATTTTGTTAGGTGTTGAAAGCAGAAAGTGCTGAGTTAGAGACTCCGGTATCGTCTCGTTGTATTAATATCTGGGCTGCAAACTACCTTTTTTAATACCCAGAAAAATGCTTAAAGTCCTCTTGTCCAGTTCGGTCTAAAACTGAAGAGATACACAAATCCTGACGTCTTAGACTACAATGCTTTTGCCTTCAGGACACTTAATGCCTATTTGTATATGTAGAGACAGTGTTTGAAACCTATAATGCACAGGACACTGAGTTAAGTGGAGCTTTTCTAGTTTATAAACAATCTGCAAAAAGTTTGGAATCGATTTAACCTCTTTTATGTTGGCCTCTTGAATAAGGCACAGCTTTGTGTGGCAGGTTAAAATAGGGTTTTTTTGGACCTTGCCGAAGTAGCTCTGAAACTAGAAGATGAATATACATCTTTCTGTACGAGAAAGCCTTTGATTAGATATATGTGAAAAGTGTCATGCAACCGGAGCCGCTCGAAAAGCCTTCAGAAAAGAAGGAGGGGGTGGAAGCTTAGCGCATCCTGACGGGCTTTTTAAATGCTATTGATTGGGACAAGCTGTTCAAAACCCCAGTAACAGTTAATCTGCCTGTTAATCAAGCCACTAAGGAGCTCAATGCGAGTTTTATTAGCAACTGGAGAACACAGGCAGCAGAAAGGATCAAAAGCCTACACCCTTGATATTTGTAAAACCAGCCTTTCCCAAAAATATATTTTCAATTACAGAGTAATTCGGAGCTTATCAGGGCTCGCTCGCAGCCCCGCGCAGATGGTTCCGCAGGCGGTGCCAATACCACGAAACCAAGTAAACCAGCATCGCATCGCGCTGGCCCTGCCGAGGTGCGGGGTTTAAAAATAACGCGGTTACGGGGGCGGGAGGAGGGGTGTCCCGCTCTCTCTTCTCCCCGACCTCGGGCTCTCCTGGCCTCCCGAATTAACAGCAAAACCTGAATTTGGCAAAGCACGAGGAACCGAGAGATAAACTCCTCGAATTCACGTCAAGTGTGTTATTAGGGGGAGAGCTCTTTTTCTTTTAGCTGGCATATTTGATTTATCGCGGCAAGTTTGCAGGGTACGTTTCCCTCTCTCCGTACTTTTGGTGGAGCCGCACATTTAATTCCTAAAAGAAAAACGGTTTAATCACAAGAGTCGTAATTTGGAGAGCTTGAAAGCTGAATTTCAATTAATTTAATGACCAAAAAATATTATTATATCGGCTAAAATCAACATTTGATCTTGTCATTTTTAATGCAAACCGATTGCTTTATATGTCAGCGAGATATGCATATAAAAGACTATCTGGTCAGAGGTAATTATGTCACAGCTTTTTCGCGGCATGACAGCTGGATAAACACCATCTCCAATAAACATCTCTAATTAGGGAGGAGGATCTGCGATAGATGGTGTTTGATTTATTACTGAAGGAGAATGTCCATTTACCGGTGTATTATAGTGAAGCATCACCGGGAGCCTTCCCGCTAAGGCACCGTAAGGAATATTTGGAGATGATCGAGGACAGGTAAGCGGTATTTTAGGCTATACTCTCTTATTTTGTTTCGTGTTATTTCGGAGGAAGAACGACTTTTCTAGGGTATCTCTCTCTCTCATTGACGCCCTGATTTAGCAGGGGCACCTCGGGCTGGGAAGACAAGCCTGAGTTTAGGGAGCGAAATATTGTCTCCTCGCCGCTACCGGACGTTCCCCCAGTCCAAGCAGCACGACCGAGCCCCCGCGGCGACCGGCGAGCCCCGGCGTTACCCAGGGAAGAGAGACTGGGATGCGGGCCCCGACGACCGCTCTCCTTCCCTCCCCGCAGCCCCGCCGACTGCCTTTTCAGGCCTCTCCGCGGGGGCGTCCGGGCCGGACCCTCCGTGCCCCGCTCCCTCCCCGTCCAGCCGGCCCGGGGGGCTGGGGCCCGAGCCGGCAGCGCCAGGGCCTGGGGGGTGCGGAGAGGGACCCCCGACGGACGCGGTAACTTACAGCTGCCTCAGCCACCTGAGATAGGGAACGGCGAGGGATCCAGGCCCGGGGCAGGGGCGGGGGAAAGGGGAGGGGGCTGCACCGCCCGCTTGGGGGGAATTTTGGGAAGCTGCTCGCACCACCGGCCGCCCCCTCCGCCCCGGGGCGCCCCCTCCGACGGGTGGGCAGTGGCCGGAGCCGCTCCCTCCCACCCACCCCCACCTGTTGTGCGGGGCTCCAGCGCTCTCATCTTTCCTTCCCCCCGCGGGGGGTGCCCGGGGTAGGGGTGCCCGGCCCCTCCCGTCGGACTGGCGGCAGGGAGAGGCCCCGCGCCGGAGCTAAGCGGCCGGGGGGGGGAGGGGGGCGTGCGGAGACATTACCTGTCAGCGGGTGCGAAGGACCCGGGCGCGGCGGTCCCGCGGCCGGGAGGAGGTACCTGGCGGCTCCGGTCGCCAATTTCCACGCAAGAACCTGCCACACAGTTTAAATGTCAATGACAGCAAAAGAGGGGTGCTGCCTTTGCACTAACTTTCCCTTAATATCCACGCCAGCGCCTCCCCCATTGGCTGGGCCGCCCCGGTGACGTCACGGCGGACAGTAGTTAGCTAATGAGACATTTTAGGCTACACGAGCGCGGACGGCGCGAGCCCGGACACCGCCCGCCCCGACGGCGGGCACGGCCCGACCCGGCCTCGCCTGGGGAACCCGCTCCGGGGCTGGGCCATGGGTCGGGGCTCCCCCACAGCAGCAGGGGTTGCTGCCCTCTCCCGCTGCTCTCTCCCGCTGCCCGCCGGCAAATGGGGGCTGCGGCCCGACGGCTCACCCCAGCCGCTCCGCTGCCTGCAGCCGGGCCCATCCTCGGCCTCCCAGGCCAAGGTTTAAGCTGAAATTTGGCTTCTTCCCCTGTGAAACCCGCTCCGAGGGGAGACATATGTGCGCGGGTAAAAAGAAACCCCCAAAGCTTGGCCCAGTCCCGCGGATCCTCGGAAAAGCCGTGTCCGCCCCATCCCGCCCGTAGCTCTCCTGGGGGAGCGGGATTCTAGTCCCTGCCAAACGGCGGGGCAGGACGCGGAGAGCCCGGGACACAGCAGCCTGTCTGCGCCGTGACAGCCCCTGCGGGTCACCCGGGCCCGGCAAGTCCTGCCCGGGCTCCCCGCTCGCCCCACCCGCACCCTTTCCCGTTAGAGAGGGAGGAACAGAGGCCGTTATTTGCACACACTTGTCAGGGTAAATAATTTATCAGTAAAGAGCCACCCACCCTCCACCCCCTCCCAGCCGATAGTTTTATTGAACTGCACTTAAATGTTTCATGAACATGCCTGGGATGAGGCGGAGGCTGCCAGCTACATTAGATGGAGGCTTTGACGAGGGGTGGGAGGACAGGGCTTTGCGGGGTACACGGGGTGCTGCGGAACTGTTCTCCCCACCCTGCTCCCTGCTCCGTCTCTGCGGGCCGGGACCCTGCGGCCGCCACCCGGCCAGGGAGCTCAGGGCGCCCGGCTCGGATCCCAGGTGACCTTTTCTCCTTACGGGACCTGGCCGCGTAAATCCCGCACGTTGGCAGGTAGCGACGGCCCCGGGGGCCGGGGGTGGCCCTGCCAGGAAAGGGTTTCGCGGCGCGTTTGGAGCCGCTGCCATTAAGGGGCTTGCGGCTCCCTGCAACCCGGCAGGGTCCTCCAGGGAAGCGTTGGAAACACCACGGCTCCCGCCTGCTTATCTGGCTGTCAATAAAAGGAGATGGCTCCTAAAGCAGGGCCAGGTGCTGCCTCCCCTGCTCTCCAGCGCGCCGCTCTCCAGAAACTGCTCAGGCGTGAAGCCAAGTCTGCTTGGCCAGGCCTCGGCGGAGGCAGGCAAACAGTCCCTTCGCCAGTGCCAGAGCGCTCTCTGTTTGCCTTTTTATCTCCTAAAAAAAAAAAAAATTAAAAAAAAAAAGAGAGAGAGAGAGAGGGAAGCGAGGCAGGAAGGAGGGGGAGCGCCGGGACCAGAGTCCGTGTTTGCCTGTGAGGTCGCCGCACAGGCTAAATAACTAAATAAATAAATTAAAATAATAATAATAAAGAGGGATGGGGGGTGGGGGAAGGCGCAAAGCGGTGCCCCCAGAGGCAACCGGGCCGGGCCGCCTCTCCCCGCTGGGCGCTGGCTGGGGACACACGGCCATGGGGACACACGGCCATGGGGATGCCCCGGGCTCACCCTTCTCATTCTCCCCGTCTCACCCCCTGGGATGGCGGAGGCGGGGGTGTCTGGGAGCGCAGCGGGCCGCCCCCGCTGCGCAGCAGCGCGGGCAGCGCCCGGGGAGCCCACCAGGACCGGGTGGCTCAGGCAGGGAGCGGTGCCGGGGAGCCTCCCCATATCCCCGTGTGTCCCCGTATTTTTTTTCTTCTGTCATCGCCGGGTCCGCAACCTTCACCTGGGCCGCGGAGGAGAGAGGCAGCTCCGCGACGCAGCGCGGAACGGAGCCCCGCGGGCGCGGAGGGGAGTCAGGCTCGGTGCGGGAGCCGATGAGCAGGGCAGGGGTACGGCAACGTGTCACAAATTTAGAAGCATTATATATATTTGATTCACACCACGATAGGAAGTTCTGTTTGTTTCTTCTTCTTTTTTTTCTTTTTCTTTTTTTTTTTTTTCCCCGAGGATGCCCCAAACCCCCGTGTTCACATAGATTGAGCAATTCTCAACACACACTGTAATAATGAGCTTTAATTCTCTATCCAAGCAGAACTTGAGCAATAATAATAAGCACATCAGAACAATTTGTTTACTGTGGCATTGCGCAGGCTGCAGGGTCCAAGACCAGCTACAATAAACGGTAAAAACCAGAGGAAACTCTCTAGAACAGGAAAAATATTGCGATAGAAACGTGGTTTTGGCTTTCAAGGAAAGAGGCACTTGACTAGCATTTTAGCGGGGATATTTTGCCCTCATCCAAGGTATGTGGTTTTAAATACTTTCCTTTTATTTTCCCCACACATTTCTTTGCTTCTCTAACGTTTTTCTTTTGCCCCCAGGATTGCGTTTAAACCTTGGTGCAGAAATGTAATTTTGCTCTCGTTTGGTTTTGTCGTTTTGTTGTTCGGTTTGCTTTTTATTTTTTAATCCTCTCGTCCTGTCGGCTCAGCCCTCTCGCAGTTTGATAGAAACTGAATAGCTCCATCTCTTCGAATAAAAAAGACCTGAGTTATTCTTGAGATGGCTTTTTGTGTGTTGCCGTATAAAGGTCTGCGAGCTTTCCGCCTGCCGTGTGGATGGATGGAGGGCTGCGAGGCTCTCCTGCAACCTGGCAAATGGTTGCACCCAGCCAGGAGAGCTGAGGCTTCGCCAGGAGCGGGCTGAGCTGACACGGGGGGGCACCCCAGGTTGTGAGCCCTGGCGAGCTGGGAACTTGTTGTAACAAGCGGGATTAGTGTGCGGGACTGTGTGGTTGTTGGGGGGCGGGGGGGGGGGGGGCTGGACACGACGACACACGATGCTGCAAGAAACTTCTGTGAACTGCAGCGTCCTAAAGACAGACATTTCGCAGAAAGAGAATATTTTCCCTCTTGAAGAATCCCACTGTAGCCGCCTGTATGAAAATACTCTCATTTTCAATGCCGTAACCTTGTTTTCTCACTCGCAGAAAAAATATATATTTCAAGATCAAAAGAAACCAAACAACCCAACTTTTTGCTTAAAAAAAAAAAAAAAGAAAAAAAAAAGAGAGAGACCTATAACTAGACATAATTTCTTTATACCTTAACTTTGCAGCTGGGCTTTCTTTTTCTATTTTTTCCCCCCACCCCCGAGGATTAGTAATGCTATTAATTTGTCTAAAACTTTATTCTGGGCTGTCTTGAATTATTTCCCTTCTCTATCCTTTAAAACATTTTCATAATAAGCGTGACTCCGGACAATGTTTGATTTGTTTTTCTCCCCTCATCCCGGTTTAGACTGAGACATTAGCTGAATTCCCTGAGGGTGATTGGATGCAATTCGCTGAAAGTCGACAGGCACGTCCTGGATGTTAGAAATTCACTTTTCCTCAACGTGACAAGGCTGAGTTCGATCTACAATTGTATTTGAAAGGGCAATGAGCGGAAAGATCTCCCATCATTAAAGCCTCCCTCTTCTTTAGCAAAATAACAAGATACTTCATTTGCACACAAACACTCAGGGAAAAAAAATCCCTAAACCCCAACCGACCCGCAATAACTCTTTAATAAAACGCTATCTCTGCATAATTTGGGATGGGGGGGACGACATATCAAAAGGTATCGGAGGTCCCCCAAAGCGCCCATGTGATCAAGTTGACTTTTTACTTTAAATCTTGAATAAGATGTGAGTTGTAACAAGGGGATTTGCACTTACTCCATGACCCTTGTAATTGGATTAAATATAGACTGAGACGTACAAAAACATACCAAGATTGACACCTGCCAACTGGACTTCCTTATGATTGATTGTGATGCTTCGTGCTGGCAACAATAATGAAATAAATTGTATGGATAAAACAGCACATTTGTCATTTCCGTGCCATAAGAGAGGAAGGCAGCGTGTTAGGCAAGCTGTTATCTGACAGGCACGAACAGCAGACACAACTAAAGAGCTAAACAAGGATTCCAGACATTGACAAGACAAATTATAACTTGTCACAACCTTTTTAAATTCAGAAGTTTTCAATTAACATATATATTGCTGTTACATATAAGATCGGGTGGACTTAAGACATAAACAGGCAGGGACGGAGGGCGTCGGGGGCCCGCGGCGCCGGCGCTGACCCGGCTGCCGGTGCTCACCGGAGCCGCGGCCCCGGGGACCCCGTCTGGGAGCCGCCCCACCGCCCTTGCCCCCGGGCACGGCTCTGCGGGGCAGCGGGGCCGGGCGCTGGGACGAGCCGCCGGAGCCGCTCCCGACCGCCTTTGTCCGCGCCCGCCTCCCCGGCCGCAGAGCGGAGGGGCGCGGAGGGGCGCGGAGGGAGGGGGGCAGGTAGCGCAGCCCCTCGCGTCGTGCAGGGCTCCCCGGTGATGGAACCACCGCCCGCTCCTCACGGGCTGCAAAGCCCGGGCGGCGGCGGCGTGTCCCGTGGATAATTGATTTGGATTTATGGCTCCCGGCGGCAATTGGCGGCGGGGGGCCTGGACTCGGTGCAGGCGGGCTGCCGCGCTCCTCCGCGTCCAGCCGCACCCGCGCAGAGCTGCTAGTGGCCGGATCCCGGCAGCGGCTCCGGGCCTGGCTGGGCTCTCTTCTCCCCTGCCCACCGGCTCTGCGGGAGCCCCGCCGCGGGAGCCAGCGGCCCCGGGACCCCCCTGGGGAGGCCAGGGCCGGGGCTGGGACCCAGATCGGGCACCAGCCCCTCTCCCCCGAGGGCGGCCTCGTCCTTTGGCTCCCCACGGCCACTAGTGACAGGGCTCTCCCCTGCCCGGCCCGAGTGTCCCGGCGGGAAAAAGCTGCCGTCCTGTCCAAGAGGGAGACGTCCCCTGCTGAGGGGACAACGTGGCACAAGGGCTTGAGTTTGGGCTGGGGTTTCCAAGGTGCCCAAACCGACAACGTGCCGTGCTGAGGGCTGGGGCCAGCGAGGTGGATCAGTGTCGGGTTTTGGGCCATCAGGTCGTTTCTGGATAAGCCCTGCCCTTCCCTGCCATCCGGGAGGCGGGACAGGGCTTGCCGGGGCACGGATCCGAGCCCCCCGCTTCAACCCGCTCCTGTGGCTACCCCAAAAAAAGCCACCGAAACTGCCGAGGAGGTTCACCGAGAAACGTGGTCCGCTTTGGACGAGGAGATGCTGACCTGACCCGGGCAGGCGAGCTGCTCCCCCTGGCCCGGCCAGCATCTCCCAGGAGCAGAAATAAATCTTGACTCTCCCTGAAAACTGTCGGGTCCCACTCGAGGGGCAGCTTCAGCGCTTATACAAATATTTTTCATCTCTGTTTCTTCTGTCTGAGTGGGTTTCTGCTGGGTCCGAGGTGACGAGTGGTTAAAGTGCAGGGCTGCAGCAACGCGGCTCTCCCGGCCATCGCCGGGGGCAGAGAAAAAGGACCCTCCCCCCCAAAACCCCGAGTCCCAACTTGGGAAAAAATAACTAATATTCCAAGGCGACCTTTCCATTTGGTGTAATTACCGCCAAGCTCATTCCTCTAAATTAAATGCTGCAAGTGATTTGAATCCTTGTAAAGCAAAAACCAAGTTCCATCGAATTAGTTGTAGCCTGCCTGCTTTCCCCAGTGACTGCATCTATTAACATTATAATCTCAAACACCATTTTTTATGTAACACTATTGTTAGTAAATCAACTCCTCAGGTCCACAGAGACGCTGACCCCTGGCAATTCAGTGAAAGTGTAATTATCTCCCCGAATCTTGGACAGATTTAAGAGATTACATTTCAACTAAATCTATATCAATGCTAATTTTTTCCAGACTCCAGGTGCTAGGCACTCCGAAATGGTGTTTCTGCCCAGCAGAATGGGTTACAAAGAGGAGAGGGCTTGCTGTGTGGAGGGCCAAAAGAAATGAAGCCCCACATAAAATTACACCTATTTTTTTGCTACAAAACCTGGTTCTTGTATGGCAAAGTTAAACAAAGCAGCTATGCTAAATTAGCGTTAAATAAAGGCTAGTTTAATGCTCGGTTACAGTCAACTGGTGTATATTTGATGGCTAATTGTCTATCAAAATTAAAAAGAAAAGAACAAATGATTCGTTATAAGAAGGTGTTAAAAGCTTCGACAAAAGGACATTTCACAAATATAATATCTGTGGATGGCGAATTGTCCTTTTGAAGCTTTTTTAATGTAGTAAAGGCCTGGGACTCCCTAGATATGAATAAGGGGGTGAAACGCGCTCTTTTATTGGGAAAGAGTCTCTTTTAAACCAATCTCTCTAAGAAAACCGCAAGGACAATATTCCGGGAGGAACGAGGACTCGCGTTGCCGTGATTTCCGACGGCCACTTAAATAAATAATGCCTCGGCAGTAAAAAGGCATTTAAATATTATTTGGTTTGCGCTTACAGAGACCTAAGCGCCTTCCCGGTGGAGAGCAGCTCTCATTTGCAAACCAACCCATATCAGCAGGGAGCAAAGAGTATTTGTAGGGATGCGAGGACAAGGATGGATTCTGCCGCGGGTGCGGTGCGGGGCAGCCCGCCCCGCATTTATTTATTTATCAGAGTAATGGGCCTAGAAATATTCGGCTAAGGGAGGGAGGGGGGGGGAAGCAGGAGACGGAGCGCAGCGAAAATCGGAGGGGAAAAAAAAAAAAGAAGATAAACCCAAGGAAAAACCTGTTGGGCGTAGTTAATTAGAGATGGAGGGTGCGAAGCGGCGCTGGGGCAGGGTCATCCCCGCAGCCTCCGCGGGCGCGGAGCTCTGCGCGGCCGGCCCGTGCGGGGAGGGAGTGGATCTGCGCCCCCGCGGAGGGCGTGTGGGAGAGACGGAGTATGCAAAAAAGCCCCGACTAAATCATGCAGCAAGAACGACAAACCGTCTGGAAAATGGACCCATGGAGCAGCAAGAATGTACTTTTTTATCTTTGACAACTTGTGTCCTAAAGAAACTATCTTGAAGATAATTGAAATGATTACAATTCATTGCTGCCTTACTATGAGTAGGAACAGTCAAATAATGAAATCTTAGTAATACAGCAAAAATTTAATTTACATTACACCACTGCTCGAGGTTTTCCTTTCCCCCCACCCCTTTTTTTTTTTTTTTTTTTTTTTTTTTTTTATGCCCAGTTTCCTCTAGAAATTTTGTGCTCACACATAATTCTGCACTTCGTTGCATTATTCATATTTTCGGGGTTATTTCCCATCACCTCCAGCCCTTTCTCCTTTAGTAATGGTCTTCTCTGAAACTTCCAGGTGCGAGGGGAGGGGGCTGTTCTGGAAGGAGAGTACCCCAAGAGGCAAGAAGGAACCCCAAAACTAACCCCAGCGAGGCCAGGGTGGCCTCTGCAGCCCCGTGACAGAGGAGGTGCCCCTGCCCCACAGCCTGAGGGGAGGTTTCAGCTAATCCCACCTTCCACAAACACTTCTGGAGGTGGTCAGCTGCGATGACCAAGGGATGGACAGGCATGCCCCTCCAACAGAGTCTGTCCTGCCCAGGGCAGCAGCAATAATTAATTTTTAGAAGCTGTTCTGGGTATCAGTCTATTATTATTATTATTATTATTATTATTATTATTATTATTATTATTATTATTATTATTACCATCATCACCAGCACCACCACCATGATCACTATCACTATTTATTATTATAATTATTTATTACTATAACTATTTATTATGATTGCTATTACCATTAATTCCCATTTCTGCCAGAAAAATGTTTCCTAGAAGCTGTAGGGTGTCCCCAGGGATGGGGAGATGGCTGGGGTGGTTTTGCTAGAGCTTGGGGCTGGAGAAGGGCAGCAGGGCTCGTGGCTGGGTAATGTGGTGGTGCCAGGGTGACCCTCTGCCCCAAAGCTCCCCCCCGCAATCTCCCCTGGCTTCCCCCCAGCCTTCCTCACAGTTATTGGCCATGGTGCTGCCCTGGATGCCCAAAACCCCTTTTTGGCCTCTCGCCTCACAGATTGTGTGGGAGGCAGCCTGCCTTTTAATCCAAGTCAGAAATGGACCAGGGTACATCCTCAATGCAAGTAACTGTTTCTAAAAAAAAGACCATCTGGTAATTGTCTTCCTTTAGATCTTCCCTTAATTATGCTTTTAATTAAAGATGGTTCAAGGCATTGGACCACATGAAGGGCAGTAATTACAAATTACATTACAAACCCAACAGATGTAGCTCTATCTGCTGGGAAAAAGGTACTGGAATAAAATTTGACTAAACTTTAGGATAAATTAATCTGCTGCCTTGAGAACAGAAGCACATTTTTTATTATGCAGACTCTAGCCAGGATTTAAGTTCTCTGTCATGATTGTTTTCATATTTCTTTGACATCTATTGATTTGGAGGCAGCTGCAAGGCTTTGTCACAAGAGAGAAGAGCAGTCACAATATATTAGCTTGATGGCATAACTCGAATATGAGTAGGAAGGATAGAAACATGACAGGGAGCCATGTGACCGAGTGATGGGTCTCCAACAAAATAAAGAAATTAATTTTTAATAAAAAGCTTTAAAAATACCACAGCTAGTGCAATAGTGAGGGAAACGACAGAACTTGTTAATTATCGAGCATCGGAGTCTTTGAAATTTACCCCTGAAGACTAGGAGGGGACAGGCTTTTCATTTCCAGTTACGACTTGTGCATTGGGCAGAAGTCACAAGGAGAAAAGCCCCACAAAGGGCATGCTGAGCCAGAGCCCCCCCCCTGCCCCAGGAGCCAGTCCCAGCCTGGGGACACGAGGACACCCGGCTGCCGCGGCAGGGCTCCCCTTCTCTGTCAGGCACTGGAAATGAGCATCCCAGTTTGCCCATGATCTGCTCAGAGGCAAAGCTCCAAAACCCCGAGTGGAGTTAATGTAAAGCCCCCTCAGTGAGCTGATGCAAAGCAATGCAGACCCAATAGCCTTGGTAATGAGAGAAGGCAGTGGAGGCTCAAAGATTTCCAGAGGGAATATCGCCCCACTAATCTGTGGTCACTGATGTCTCCAGATAAGCTACTTATAATGCCTATTGCAGGGTTGCAGGAATACAGGCATATGAACTCTTCTAAAATGACCTGGTCTGCAGAGGCTGGCTGGCACCTCAGGAGGAGATCAAGAAATTATGGGTGTGAGGGTTTATGAAACCCAGTTCTGGTTCAGTGGATAAAGACGTTATTGACGATCAAGGGAGAGTCTAGCTCCAGCTCAAAGTATGCGCCTCTCCCGCGTTTTGCCAAAATCCTGTGCTAAATGTGTAACTGGGAGCTCAAAGTATTTGAGCAGGTTTGGACAAGGTAGCAGAATTTCCCTGTCTGGGGGAGGCTGTTTGTTAAAAGCCGTCATTGATGTCGAGCTGGAGAGCCGGGACAGTGAGGATTCACATGTCAGACGCTCCATCAGACCATTAAAAAGAAATTAACTTGGGATGTTTTGTCTTCCCCTCTCTCAGCTCCATCACTGTGGGAAAAGCACAACAAAAATCCAGCCAGTGCCTTAACGTGGGGGGTGAGGTTGTCTCCCCTTCAAGCCGCAACACGGTCTGTGACGCCTTCGGCATCTCTCAAAGGTGAACTTGGACACAGGAGACTTTGCGTGCGAGGTTGCTTGGAGTTGCCCCTTTTTTGTCTGCAACTGCTTGCACTTGCACCCCCCGAGACCTTACTGGTCTCGGGAAGAGTGCATGGGCACCCCAAGAACTCAGACTAAATGCACATAGGGCTGTATTGTGTCTCTGGCTTCCTTCTCACATGTATAGACGTGGTGATGCTCTTCCTGTCATGTCTCAGGCGTGATTTCCAACGTGCCTCTGCTTAGCTAAGCACCCTGGGACCTGGCCCAGCTGTCTTCAGCCCCAGTAGACTCCACAGTACAAACCAAAGACAGATTAACACACACACACACACACACCCCCCTCACACCCGACCTCGGCTGCACATTCACACGTTCTCACACCCTCTGTTAATAGTATCACTTTTTTTTCCTTCCGAGGAGCGCTAACCCCTGTGAGCATCTAACCTGCTTTCTTACCCATTTCTGGATTTCATCCTGCATGCAGTAGAGAAACACCAACAGCTCCTGGTGGCTTCTCGGGGCCCTCATGTCAGGAAGGCAGTTATTTGGTCAGACCTCTTCAAGTGCCTCTTAATCAGCCGACTCTGGGTTTCCCTTGATGCTGTAATTTCTGACTGCCAGGTGTCAGCAGGTATGGTTACTCAGATCCATACATTGCAGCTCCTAGAAGCTCATTTCATTTTACAAGGAGCAAACATAGCACTCCTCCACTTGTTCCAATTTTAGGCCTGTATTTGACTATCACAAGCGACACTAATGACAAAATTTCAGATCAGAAATGCAGAATAATTTCAGGTTTAAAAAATATTTTACTGTGTAAATTCCACGTGTTATTCAGGAAAACTTATGTTCATCATACAACTAGTCTATATAAGTTTATAGATCCTCCTGGAAAGGTCATACTGTGTATTTACAGAAATATTTGGTGTGCCTTGCATATCAGTAAACAAAAATGTTTGCCCCAAATTGCAACAGTGCCTTTAAATCAGTTTCTATGTAGAATACAGCTTTATTTAAACAGATTTATATTCTATATTTATGTGTATACATGATATTTATATCCTGTATTTATCTTCTGCACAGAATATAAATATATTTAAATAAAAGCACATGTATAATACTTATATTATAGATGCAATATATAGAAATATAACACAGATTTTTAATAATAATTAATTTATTTTTAATTTGTTTGTTCTCCCTATGGCCCTGTGTGTCACCATTCAGAAATGATGCAACATACTATTGGACAAATGTTTCTTTGTGAAATATGTGAAAGACTACAGATGTTTCACTGACCTACGGGTAAATCTCAGACCCTTTTTGGTGACATGGCCTATACTACTTCACATAGCAAGTCTGCAAGTGAGAGGTGCTTTTCTTGGAGTTACAAGACTCATTAGACATAAGGTTCAAGGCATATACACAGCTCTGGCTTTCACAGGTCTGATCCAAAGCTTGCTGATGTGATGGATAAATCCCCAAGTCCATGTGATACAGTCACCAGGCTGAAATCACAGCTCACACAGTCCATGATGGTGTTTATGTTAATAACTGAATACTGCTGGTTTTATTTCGAGTCTTCTTTCACGGTCAACACTAAGCACGTGGTTTTTTTTTCCTCTATTGTTGTCTAAAATTGAGCTTTTTCTTGAAGAAGAGTCCTTATAGTGGTTCTGTGGTTCTGCACAGGATGTTGGGCAGGGATTGAAAGCAGACAGCAAACTAGATATGTGGAGGAGCCTGTCTCTTTAACAGTGCATCTCACAGCCACCATTGCCATGCATGTGTGAATCGTATTTCATGCAGTAATGATGTTGCATAAACTAGCAGTTTCAGAGGTGTAGAGGAGATGCAATAACCTCAGCTTCTTTTTTGGCCCAGAAGAGCCTATTCTTTGAAGTTTCTCTGAGCTGATGTTGTCTGTGGAGGGTCGTGAGTTGGGAACATCTGTGTGATTCACAGAGGCAAAAACCTGGCTCTGCAGGTCAGCCTAAATGACCAGAAAATCCTTCTGTCAGGCTGTCATGCATTTTGTGAAGCCATGTTTTTAAACGTGTATGGATGGAACACTGTGATTTTTCTCCAGTTTTAAAGACAGATTGTTTCAATCATCACAGCAAACAAAGAGTGAGAAAATACTCTCTCCAAGCAGAACAGAAGCAAATTTAACACTTTCAAAATGCACCGACAATTACTTTCCTGGGCATAGCAATGGCATGTTTTTAAGGTGTAATATTTTGGAGTTCAATCCATGTTAGACATTTGTGTTAGGCATTGTATTTGGAGTGTGTAGCAACTTCAGTGGTAGCAACTTCATCCATAGCAGGTCAGGCATTGCAGGATTTATACTGAGATTGGAAAACTTCACATTCTGCACCTCTGCCAGTGTGTTTGTTCTAGTTAGGTTTGGAAATAGATTACAATTTGGGTAATAATTTCATACATTTTTACGTTTTCTGATTAATCTAAAATGTAAAATTTGAGAGGCTGTTAGGAATTTTTCCTTGCTTTCTGTAGCAAACTATTCAGTTGTCCTTAGCCAGTGGGTTGCAAACCATTTCTGGCAAACATTTGCAATGCATTGAAGTTCAGTTACATAAAACATTGTGCAAGAGTACACCTACACAAACCTGTAGACGTGGCCCCTTTATTTACTGGGTCTCTCAGAAAGAGAATATATTTATTTATTTATTTATTTATTTATTTTACAAAGACATGTTTATTTGTGTATGATCTGTTGTGGGGCAAGTATGTCAAAGGGATAAAGCTACACATGCAAACTCCAGACAAAGATATAGCAGGACAGTATTTTTCTGTATGTTCATTTTACAAACAAGACGTACTGATTCACACTGGGAGCCAACTGCTTCCTTCACATCACCACTTCTCCAAACCCCACCCTGTGCTGGTACAGTACAAGTGGATCCTGAAATAAGGCAAATCTGGGGCAAAGTAGGAACTTTCACAAATATTAAAATGGTTCTCTTTTTCTTGTCTTGAGCAGGAAAATGGTGTTGGTCTGTCTGTGCTTTGTGGGAAGAAAAAGTACCTGGCTGTTAATTAGTTGTGTGAACCATGGTTGGGTTTTGAAGGATCCACACGTGGTCTTCAGTCTCCTCAGCTGGGCAGCAGCAGAGCACTCTCCACTTACAGTAACTTTTACATGGCTTCCTCAATGAAATTAGAAATCCAGAAACAAACTGCATCGCTCAGGGACAATGTATAGATTTCTCACAGCCGTTGGAGAGCTGAGAATCCTAAAATCAATGACCAGATTACACTGATGAGTGTTTGTAGATGTCTCATCTGCGGTAGACGGAGTATCGATAGGTTGCTTCATTTTAACAAAGTATTTCAGATCACCATGTGGGAAGGCACAGTGGAAGGGTAATTACATTTTCTGGGGTGAGAAATACTTCTTAAAGAAGCTGAAGCCATGGCATCTGATGTGGCTGCAAATTGCTGCTACCTCCTGTGACATGTTTGAGCATACATTTGGTTACGATGTCGCTGAGTTACAAACGGTTTTGCAATAACAACTGCACATTTCTGATCCAAGCATCAGGATGGAGAGACACCTAAAGGCATCTGTATGTGTGGACAGGGAGACAGAGGCTTTCCTGTGTATGTACATTTCAAATATTTGATGCTGCTGTTTTACTATTGATTTCTCCAGTTACACGTGCCCACTTAATACTAAATTGTGTGATGGAAAAAAATCCCGTGAATGGTGAAATCAGTGGCACTATTAGGACAGTAAAAAAAATCAGGACTGCAATATTTTATGTTATATTTTCTGAGAAACAGAACTTTATATTACCAGTAATAGCAGGGTTTTGGGGAGTAAGGGGATTTGTGGCCTGACCATAAATTATTTTTTATAACTGATAAAAAGTGTTAGAGAATACAGAGCAGCAAGTAATTGCTAAGTGCATCAAGCAGAGATCTATATTGATCTAGATAATATGTGATTAACACTAACCACATCTGGCAGAAGAGTGCATCATAGCCCAAAGCCAGATTTACACCTAGATGTAAAAACCAGAGACTAAAGCTGCAAGGAGGAAAGCTTAGTATCTCTGAGGCCAATGGAAGTTTAGGCATTGCTGTCCCCTCTCCCTGCCTGCTGCTCAGTGTTTTATTGCAGACAGCACTTACTCAATCTATAAACTGCAGGTAAAAGGAAAAAGATATGACTGAGATACTACAGATTTTGCATGCAAATGTCCAGGTTTTCGAGACGACAAGGTGTTTTTATAAGGATTTTTAATGAAGCCCCAGTATCCTGCGTGACTTCTCTCTGAGTCACATTCTGAATCCCCTTGTTTAAACAAAAATCCCCCCTTTGCTGTCTGACTAACAGCCATAACATCCCCAGAGAGTTTTTTCAAAATCTGCTGCACAGTTTGTGCACAAACATGCAGCTCATGTGTCCCAGGCTCTGAAGTTCATGAGGGTGCAATGGAGGCTCAGGCACATCAGTAAGTATTGGAATTCTTAGATAATAAGAAATTTAGAGCAGCTTTATCATTGATTGTTATTTTTTTTCTTGTCTTCAGCCATGGCCTTAGTGATGTTTCTTGCACATAGCCATATTCTTTGCATATTTGGAGGAGTAAATGAAGCATCTATGTTACATGCATTTCTCTTGGAGTCTATGCCTGAAGCAAGATAAAAAAAGGATCTATAATTAAGAGAGTGTTATATTTTCCCTAAAAATATTATCCAAAGACTGAAACAGATATAAATAGTGTGTTTTATAGTAAAAAGGTATTAAAAAATTCATTTGTTTTAGGTAAAAGATCCAGTTTGAATCAAACCAAACCATTGAAAAAAACAGTGGTAAAGGCAGGAAATATCAGCGAGGAAAAAGAGACACTGAGAGAAAGGAAAGCCTAATGAGAGGAATCCCAATATTGACTGATTATGCTGAGTCGTAGGAGATGGGGTAGAAAAATGCAGTCAAACACAGACAGAAATATGCTGTTTAGCAGGAGGGGATATCTACATAAGCCAGCTCAAATCTGCCCTTCCCCTAAAACATAAGGCAGAAAACTTTCTGGAGCCCCGGACTCTTGGAGGGAAAGGATGCAAAGGGAACGAATGCTGAGCCTTCAGTGAGCTCTGAGCCACCTACAGCCCACCTGCCTGCTCCCAGGGCTGACACTTTTTCATGGGTCCCACAGACTGAAGTTTGGTTTGGGCATGAGGTGCTGCTCCCCCATCTCAGCCTGAGAGCATGGGACAAAACCTGCGGTGAGCTCTGACAGTGCAAGGGTGGCTCAGCCAGGCTTCAAGACAGTTTCTTTGTAATTTGTCCCAGAGACAGAGGGTATGTGGTCCTTGAGGGGTCCTTCTGCAGACCCTGCTCCTGAAAATATTCTGCTTTTGCACGGGATTTCATTGGGATTCTGAGCTTCCTCATTGTACGCAGATTTAAGGCTTTGCCTGAATCTTTGCAGGCTCAGGAGTTTGTAGCTTAGTTATAAAGCAGCATCCATGGATGCAACTCATTTTTGGTTAAGTCTTAGTATATTACATCTAATGAATGTGTGGTTAAGGTAACAACAAAGCAAAGCAGCCTTTACATTATAGAGCTTAGAACTGAACTGGACTCCACTTTGATAACCTGTTTAACAAATGAATTTTGTCTCACATTACATGAAACAATTTTTTTTTACTGATATGAGATACTCCACAGTAGTAAGTCATAAAGGCTCTACCCATATCTGGTGCTTGCTTAATACTAGAAATTAATGTTGATTGTGTGCATTCTTCTTTTAACCAATATTCAGCTGTCTATAAACCAATCATCTGAGGAAATTAATTGAGAAAACGGCAGAAATGCATTTTTAGCACAAATCCCTCACTCAGTAGAATGCTGAAGTTTTACTAAGTGGATTTTACCTCTGGGAATGAAACATTGCAGGCATCAATTTTGCACATTTTTAATTATTTTTGATTGCCCAGCAAAGCATACCCACAAACATCCCCATGCATGGGAGAGCTGGAATGGCTGCAGAGCGGATCTGTGCCTGTGTCTGCAGGGGTCACTGAAAACTAGACGTGCAAGTTCCCACGTGGCAGTGTAAGCCTGAAGAATATTAACTGCAGCTTATATAGGCTGCTTCAGTGCAGGTCAGATGTACCAAAAGAGTCTTTCAGCCTGCACATGAGCAGTAAAAATACAGAAAAGTATTACACAGCCAGAATAGGTTTTGAAATATTAATGATAAAGCCTTGAAATAATTTTGGAAGGCTCTTTGGCCATCGCTTCGTAATATGGATCAAAAGCCAGAATAATGAAGTGTTAAACAGCATCAAGTAAGAGGAAAGCACATCATTAGTCTCCAAGCCTTTTTTTAATCAAGACAAGAAGGTGTTTATAGATGTTCAGTGTCCAGGACCCACCTGAAAACCTTGTGCCTGTTTTTCAGAAGCTTTGTACCCCTGTCCCTGGGATAGGGAGAGGCTCTGGATCAGGATAAACTATATATATATAGTTTAACAGAATAAAACCAAGAGCCAAGACACTGTCTCAAACTGATTTCTTTAAGTTATTCTCACTCAAATCTGAAAAATATTACCCAAATATTAGCCACATAGTGCAATAAGAAAGGGAATAGACCAACTTTGGAAGGTCTTAGATTAATTAATAATTTCCGCTGGCAACAAAAAAAACCTCAGCCCAGACTTCCAAATTTAGGGAGAGCAAATACAAATATACTCACAGAAATCCCCACCGGACTGCCCTGAAGCCAACTTCTTAGCTTTAGGATCACTTTTATTTAAGTTTCTTACATTTCAGCAAAATGCAGCAGAGCTTGATAAATTCGCTTGGCAAGAGAAAGTCTGCTATGACTTGTTTTCTTTCTGGTTTTGAAATGAGGATGGAGTAGAAAGCATTCCTGAAGAAAAAAAAAGAAAAAAGAAAAAAAAAAGGATTATTTCACCACAGTTAAGGTAAATTTTACAGGGATTGTAGCATACCACACTGTGCACTGGGAGATATTAACATTGGTTTATAAACAGCATTGTTAAAAATTCTTGTATACATTTCAGATGCAGTTGTTATTTGGGCTTACAGTTTATCCTTTCTCAGGCAAACAAAACTATTTGATTTTGCAAATCAATTTTCTAATTACAAAGGTACAATTAGTTTTTGAATGGCAAGAAATGTTTATTATTTCTGTCAGGAACTTGAAATGGTAAGTATGCTCTGAACTGCATCACTCTGTTTAATCTCCAGCACCTTTAACTTCACTAAGTAGGTCAGACCAGCAGCAATGTCTTAAGATAAGGTTAAAAATGTAAGAAAAAGATGGAAAATATGTGATCCCCAACCTCTTCAACCCAATGAATACTTAGAAACCCTCAAACCTGTACTGAGGTAAGAAGCAATATCCACAGATCTAAGTACAATTTTCTTCTAAAGATACAGTGGTTGGGGCAGAGGCCATCTAAGGAGAAATGAAATTATATATGGGCTCATTAGGCCTCTGTGTGTATTTTGCACAGGGGATTGTCTGCAAACAGTGGGATGGGTCAGGCAGGACAGACACGTCCTGGTGAGTCCTCATCCTGAACCACACGACTGTGCTTGAACAGCAGGAGCCATCTCAGGCATTCCTGGAAAAAAGGCACGTGGTGCTGCTTTCTGATTTAGCTACCAAATGCTATGAGGAGTTTTGCAGAAAATGACTTAATGCATTGGTGTCTCAGAAAAATGTCCCAAATAAACATTGTGGCTGTTCCTGGAGGCCACACGGTAGCTGAAAAGGGGTCTGGGGTGTGAGGTGGCACTGGGGAGGGTGTGGAGTTTGGGGGGACACAGGTCAGTGAGCATCAGGGTGTGACTGGGGTGGATGCGCCCTGAGATGTGACCCAGGCTGGCATATCCTGAGATGTGACCAGGGATGACATGTGCTCTGATGTGATCCAGGCTGGCATGTGCCAATGACGTGGTTGAGAGCAGCAAGTGCCCAAGGGCAGGGCTGGGGCCAGGAGGGGCAAAGGCAGTACCTGAGTCACGGGGATGTCACTGTGTCACCTCGGCATGCTGGCCCCAGCGGGCACGGGGAGCAGCCTGGGCACTGCCCTTTCCACGGGAGCTCCTTGGCACCACAGGGCACAGCTGCAAAGTGGCATCCAGGCAGGTGTCATTGGCCCCGGCTGCCTGGAATGTCCCTGGCTGGGGGACAAGTAGGTGGTGACAGGAATTAATATGGACAAATAGTTCATAAGGAGATTTAGACCACAAGGGAGATGACTCCAACCCACAGAGGGTCTGGGCAGGGAGAAACTCACCCAGGCATGTGCTGGCCTGTGGACACAATGCTGCCTGGACCAGCCGTGGTGGCCACTGCCCCACCTCACCTTGTGAAACAGTGAGGCAGAGCCCTTCCTTAAAATAGTGACAAGACTGTGCAACTAGAACATTTAGGGTTCCATCTGCCTCCTACTTGTTGAGGTTTCCTTCCCAGTCATACAGACTGGAAGTTTATCTCTACATGAAAACTGAGTGACTCACAGAAGAACCTGACGCTGAGAGCTGGACCCTCAGAGCAGCAACTTCCAGCTCCTGAAAACCCTCCAAAGCTGGCAGCACTGGCAGCCTGGGAGGAGGCTGGCACCTGTGCTGGAGTGCTACCCTGCTCTGGGAGCACCTTGATGCTTCAGGGGGGGTTTCTTTAAACTTTCACCTTCCTCTGCCAGAGGTGGATGTGGGATGTGAGAACTACTGACGTGGGCTGTCAATGTGGGATATTGATGTGTATGTAGTGAGGGAGCTGGGATGCATCCTGCCCATGTAGTGCCACATGCTGAGGCTGGCCACAGTGCCCCGAAGCTGGAGGAGACCTTTGGAGCAGATGGCCCAAACTAGGACTGACCCTGCAATGCAGCCCTGCTCTGTCAGGGTCCCCAGCAGCAGCGGGGAAGCTGCAGGTGGGCACCACGGGCTGGGAGCTGGCAGCAGCGAGCCTTTCCCAGGGCCTGATCCTTTGCTGGGAGCCCAGTTTCAGCTGTCGCTGTGGTGGGAGCAGACGTGAGTCCAGGACGCCCAGGCTGTCACCCTGGTTTGCTCTCACTACAGAGCTCCCTGCTGCCTGCCAAGCCAGAGGCACAGGGGAGACAGCAGATAATACTCTGTATTGTGCTCTCCCAGCACCTTTACTCTCCTCCACAATCTAACCATTGTGAACGTTTTATCGCGATTAAACTCCGAATGACCATCAAAGGGAAAGAAGTTCATCAAAACAGGAATGAAACAAAAGGCTTTTAAAGCGTGGTTGTGGTGCACCAAGCGATGCTTTTCAAAGGCAGAAAAGTTCACGTTAAATATAGACTACCTTGCTGGCACTGCTGTAATGGTGAGAGCACCCAGGCAGCCCTCAGCACCATCTGGCAGCTGTACTTGTTGCTGGAGTTGTTACAGCAAATCCCTCTTCGTTTTCAAGGCTCTGTCATGCACGGGTGCCAGAGCTGGCTGAGGCCACTGTTGTGCAGGGAACAGCCAGACACAGCCTGGGAAAGCACATGCTTTATTCATACAAGTGAGTGGCACTTTTCAGCTCAAAATATAAATAGTGAATGTTTATTTTCCTAATGAAGTGCTTTCTAATGACGGTTGGGAGACTTTGCTTTTCCCCAGGTATAAATGTTGGGAACTCAAATAACTAGTAACAGTTTTTGCAATTTACAATCATGTTTATAAGTTATAAACTGTGTAAAATATACTGGCCTCTAGAGGATTTTAAAATCCAGTTGCAGGTCATGTACAACTTCATTTTTTTAACTAAAATGCAAAAAAAGAACTAGCAGGAGGTGGGGAGAGGGAAGGGCTGGTTATGTGATTAGCACTGCTTGCCCAGGGAAGGCAGAGTGGGTCTCCTTAGGAAGAAATCCATTAGCTAAGGTCATGTTCCAAAAATGAGGCTGAGGTGGGATTCAAAGTCCCCAGAATCTGGAAATAAAATTAATGGGATTTTAAACGAACAAACAAAAGGGAAAAAAAAAAGAAAACAAACAACAAAAAAACCCCAAACAAAACAGAAGAATAATTATTACTTACTTGAGTACTATTTTTTTTCCCTTAAGTGAGAAGATTTTTTTTCCTTAAGACAAGTTGGCATATTCTCATTCCCCATTCAATAATTGCACCAGTGAAATAAATTACAAAAAAGTGGAGCAGAAGGTGAGAAATGTCTCAGCCCTCAGTGAAGAAAGTGAATAAAACTCATCGTCTTGGAGCTGGTAAAGTTTTGTTGTTTTGGTTTGGGGTTTTTTTGTTTGTTTGCTTGTTTTTCTCAAATATCTGTGAAGAAATATATTGTTTATGGATTTGGAGAGCTAAATCCTGGTACAGAAAAAGAAAATGCCCCCTATTAACCAGCCCTGCAATCACTGAGCATGTCAAACTCCCATTGAGGTGATGCACTTTTTGTGCCAGAGAGCCAGCATATGGCACAAAGTAACTTTCATTCTCAACTCCAGGTAAAAAGTTTTTTACCATGGGCTTACAGGAGGTTTGACTTATTCACCCTGAAAAGTGGAAGCCTGAGAGTCATGGTCTGTAAATTCTGTTTTGCAGGAGTGGGATACAAGCCATTTTCTCTGTGAAACCTATACAGTTAAATGTTTTGTAGGCAAAGTGAGTACCTTAGTTCATCTAAAACTACACCCCTGCTATTAGTAGCCAGAAAAACAGAAGGCAACACAACCAAATAAAAAACAGAGAGGGGGGGGAAAAAGGCCTCTTCAGGTCTTGCACTATCAAAGCCAGCCATGCCCTCTGCTAACTTATTTTTAAAAGAGACTCATGCAGGGAATATATGTGCCAAAGAAATCCACAGACTGAGGGTATTACGTTGTGTCATCCAGACAAAGAGGATATTTTTTGTAAGTCCATATAAAGCTGAACGCAAAGATAATCCGCAGCTCCAGAAAGCCTCTAGCTCACTGCAAAATAAAATGACACCCAAGAAAGCCTCTGCAAGAAAGAGTAAACAATTAACACAGATTTTAAATCAATGCGCTGTCACCTTAATAGCCAGTGAAGTCAGCTAGGACAGGCATAATATGATGAGACAGTTTAATTCTTGTTATGACATTAGCTGCAGACTTTTACAACAGCTGAAAATGCTGGAGTGAGAAGAGTTTCCAATTATCACTGAGCTACGATACACAACTCTGGATTAGACTGAGGCATGAACAAGGGTTCCTCATCCTGACAAGCAACATACAACAAAATCCACAGAAGTTTCCAAAATCCGATAAAGACATTTTCCTGTCTTGTGAAAAGGTTTATTTCAGATAAAATAGGGCCTTTTTAAAGAGCCTAGCAGTGAAAGCAGCTTCCAAACTGCGTGCTACAATATTATATATCATAAAGCTGTACATCCAGGAGGTGAACTGAACCAATCTGAAGCAATTCTGTTTTCCCAGCATTAAGCTTCAAAAAATTAAAAGTCACCCAGGCTTGAAGTGCAGATAGACAGGTAATAAGCCATGACAGCACTTCACGGGAATCCACAGGAATAGGCAAGTAGGTCTGGGTGTCAGCCATATAAATATGATCATCAGACCCAAAGCTCCGAATAATACCGCCAAGTGTGAGCATGTCAATATGAAAGGCAAGCGGGCTGTGAACAGGAGCCCGAGGGAGCAGTGAGTTTAGTGGATGGCCCAGGGCTGGGGAGGCTGTGCCCGTTCCCAGAGAGGGGCTAAGCCAGTCTGAAAATGCAAATCCCTGAGCTGGGAATGGGCTATAATTCACATGCTGGCAGGAAGGCTCCCTTTCTGGCTAACATGGAGTTGTACTCTCTGGCAGGTGGTTATTTTTTATGTGTGCTTTGGGATGTTTTTGCCCCAGTTTTTTCCCATAACTTATTTTAGACCTCTTCTATCTATCTATCTATCTATCTATCTATCTATCTATCTATCTATCTATCTATCTATCTATCTATCTATTTATATTAAAACTTGAAAGAGTGACACTCCTCCTGGACCCTGCATATGAGGAAGGATTTATCACACCCAGCCACGTCACTCTTTCATGGCTTTTGTCAGTCTCTCAGGGGCATTCGCAAACAGGGAAAGTAGCTGGGAGGTTTGAACTACTGACTGTTTAATCCAAAGGTGGCTTGTACTGTGTTGCTCATGTCACGTTCTTTTTCAATATTGCTTTTGGAAAAATGGGTCACAGTTTCCTTTTCAGATCATAGGGAGAGAAATCGTGTTGGCAGGTCTCCCCCTGTAAAGTGCTTCTGGGTTTCCTCCATGTTATTTCCTGTAGCTGATAATATAGGGTCTGAAAAGGAGAAAAGTAGCCTGATAAGATAACTGGAGAAAGCCCCACCCCGAGCTGGAAAAGGTCTTTGCTGAAAAATAAATTGTAATTCTCTAAAACACCTTTTCCACTCTCACAAAAGCCCTGTGAGCACTTCATGTTCACTGATTATATCACAGAAGGGTCCATCCATTCCCCCCAAAACTGGGTAAGGCCCTTGCTGAAAAGTAAGTAATGTCTTCTATAATGTCTTTCCTGACTCTTTTAAAAAACTCATGAGTGTTTTCCCTGGTGCTCTGGACCACAGAGAGCAGCAAGGATCCTGCTGCCCAGGCTGCTGTCTGACAGCAGACAAGGAAAAAGAGGATGTCCTAGGGGGAGAAAACTGAAACTCCACTCAAACACCCCAAATCCTAGTAAGGGAGACCTATCTCCAGTCACTCCTTGTTGTTTGGTATGTTTTTTTTTTCTTTTTCAGCTGTCTTTATTTGGCAACTCATTTTTTAAAAGTTTGACCTGAAAAGTTGCTGTGTCATGAGGCACCTTATTCTGCATGAAAAGGTAAGATAATTTCTCATTAAAATGGTTGGCTTTCGACCTCCTCCCCTCCCTGATGAATGAACAAATAAATGAATACGCTTGAATATGTCCTGGATATGCTCTCTCTGCTATTAGCAAAACAGAAAGGGAAGCTTTGAATTTGGCATGTGCTGCCCTCTCCCAGCCTCGCTGGGGGCTGCGGGGCAGCTGAGGGGTGGCCAAGTGGCAATTGTCCCTTTGCAGGTTCCCCATGTCCTGCAAAACACTCCTTACCTGCTTGGCTCTGAGCTCCATCTCTTCTCAGGCAGTTTCAATACCCTGCAGCCCACAAAACTCTCAGTTCAAGATGTCAGTTGCTGTCTGCTCTTCTCCCAAATATTCACCTCCAGCTTTTTTGTTTCACGATGCCAATTCCCTGGAGTGAAAAGGGGCTTTCATGCCTTTATATGGAATTGCAAACCTGTATTAAGCCTCAAAAGATGTTTTTATCAAAAAATCTCAACAGCTGCCAACTTCCCTAAATCCCAAACTATCATTACGCATTTAGACTTAGACAGGGGATTTTTCTGGATCTTCCCTCCTGACCCAATGATAAAGCCAAGTTGGTTTGAGATTGAAGATTCGTTTATCTCTCCTTGGCAATTATCTCTATTACTGCCCACAATCCTTCCCAATCTTTTTAAACAACATCCTGCTATTAAAGCCACTTGGCAAGCATTTAAAGCCCTGGGATAAGTTAACCATGCACAAAATATCCCACTTGGGGAAGAATCCAGCTATAAAAATAAATGGTTTACATTCTGAAGGCCATGGTTCAGGATGGGTATTCTTCATTTGTGAAGAGAGGTCATCATTGCTGACAATAAAATTATGTAGGACCTGATCCTCCCCCACTGAGCTCAATAGCAAAATCCCTCCTGATTTCAATGGTGTTTTCCGGGGTCAGTCGCCGGGAAAGCCGACATTCCACAAAGTTGCTGAAAATCTATAATTGGATATATTAAGAGGGCTTTCAAAGAGATGTCAGATTTGGAGGCTTAGTGTAAACTGTGCTGCAAAGGGGATCATTTCATATAACCAAATCAATAAAGCTTTTTTTTTTTTTTTTTTTTTTTTTAACATTACTCTTCTACTTGATTTCTGATGGCGGGAAAGCTAAGCTCTGGAGACTCACCATCATCACGGACAAGGTGCAGGGACCCTGGCTGGAGGGTGAGCCACCAGTGGGCAAGATCCTGCCAAGTGACCTGGTGTAATCAAGGGGTGTAATCCTGCAAGTGTTTGATCCAGTGGCTCTGCTTATGCTGTGGAGGTAACTCGTGCGTGTCAGTACTGGAATACCGAGCCCTTATTTTCATGGGGTTGCAGGTCTCCTGTCACAACACATCTCTTCAGGAGATTTGATTGAGAGTTTTGATGAATTTTGCCATGCCTTACATGTCTATATTTAGTAAAATGAAGCTTAGTTTGTACCTTTGGAGCAAGAGATGACTTTATCCCCCAAACGCAGTTCTTTTAGCTCACGGGCTGTACTTCAAAGTGTTTTTTAATGCCACTTTGAAAATACTCACTGGTAGCTCTTAAGGAACTGGAAATCTTCCATTTCTACATACATGGCGCTTTTCTGGCTGACAAGCATAATTTTCCCTTTGGTTCTCATATGGAGAAGGAGCCTCTTGGCATGGAGTGGCTGTGTGGGGCAGGGCAGGTGCAGGGATGGCAGCCTCTCAGCAATCAGTGGGCACCAATGTGCCCCAGGAGCTCCTGTCTTTATGGGACCCCAGGGCAGGGACACCAGCTGGGGTTTGCACCAGGTTTTTGCAACCTTGCAGCAGTGATTTGCAATTGTGCTGGTGCATCATCTCCCCTCCAGCAACCATCCATTACGTGCCCCGGTCGTGCAGGTGGGGATGGGCAGGCAGCTGCAGCTCCCACAGGTGACAATGCCATCACTGCCATTGGGACCTGCCTGCCACAGGTCCCCTCTGTGCTTCAATCAGGAGCTCTCTGTGGTTCAGTCACACTTTCTCATTGTTTCTCCTTCCCTACCATGCTGGTGAAGCAAGCCTCTTTGGGGCCACAGTCACAAAGCTTAATTCCTAGAGAGTTTGACTTGGTTTTTTTTCAGTGAAAGCTAAAATTCAACAGAAACTGATGAACCCACCATGGAGAAATGCTGGTTCATTGTACTGGCTAGTAACAGCTTGACCTGGCTGCAGCTCTCAGATGTGCAGCCTACAGACACAGTAATGAAAAGAAATATTCTGTAAAGGATGAGTCAGCTGGAGGCCAGTGGGGAGAGTGTGTGGGATCTGACTGGAATTTAAAAAGTTATGAGGCTACATGTTGTTTTGAGCCCTGCCAGCAGAGAAGCTCGTACATCTAAAATGCTTTGTCATCTGGCATAGTTATGTTACTTTGCTGATTAGCTGGGAAACTCTTTTCAAAATGTTTTTAGACAATAGTAAGTTCATGAAATATATAAAACTTCCTGCTTCATGTGTTATTGCAAACTGTCTTCCCCAGAACCCCACTAGACCACTGAAAAATTGTTCTCTTACTACATATTAGATGACTTGCTCATTAAAACAGTCAAGGTATCTTCCCACCTTGATTTTTGTGCTGTAAGTACACCTGAACTGATGTGAGCTGTGGGTACACCTACCCTCATAGGGAAAAACCTTATTTCTGTGCTTGATTTTCATACATTTGCACTGACGAGGGCAACCACAGTTTGGTGTGAAGCTTCTTTGCTCACTTCTCCAACCAGATACCAACACGTCCTTCCTGCCTCCTCTGGAAAGCAGTGCCTGGCATATGGGTGATTTGCAAGACCTTTGCAAGACCTACCACATATTTGAGCTTTTGGCTGTATGCATCTTTAAATAAATGTCATCAGAATTATATTTATTTGTTGTGTGAAGAGATATGCTTTCCATTCCCCCTCTCTTATAACGGGCTGATCCAACCAGTCCCCCTTTCCAAGCCTGGTCAAAGCAATGGCAAAAGTCCATGCGCATTTCTGGAGCATCTCCAAGCAGGGGGTCAAGAAGGAAATACCACCGACATCAGGCATGATTGGTCACCCTTTTAAACTGTGCTGTGCCTGCCTTCCCTGCATCCTGCCATCTTTCCTTTCAATGAACCTTGCCATTAACAGAGATGCTGACATAAACTGAGTAACTGGTTTTAGGAAAGACCGGTACCCACCAGTGAGAGAGCAAGGCATAACTAATTGTTTGCCCTCTCAAAGATGTTGGTCCCTTTCTCAAGTGTGGAAGAATGAGACATCAATTCAACCAGACTAAATCAAAACAGGTGATTCTCAAACTTGTGTCTTGTAATCTTTTTTGGGAAGCAGGGAATTAGCTTCAGTGTTTTACCTCTCTCACTGCCGTGGTGTTAGAGGTTATTCCCCGACTGCCTGGGATGGTTAGCAAAGGGCTAATGTCCTTTGGAAGCAAAAGGGAAGTTCCATTTAAATATGAGAAAAAAAGCTTCTCTACGGCGAGGGTGACAAAGCACTGGAAGAGGCTGCCCAGGGAGGTTGTGGAGTCCCCTTCTCTGGGGATACTAAAAACCCTCCTGGATGCAGCTCTGTGTGATGTGCTCTAGGCAATTCTGCTTTAGCGGGGAAGCTGGACTAGATGATCTCCAGAGGTCCCTTCCAAGTCAGACAATTCCATGATCCTGTGCTCAGAGCCATTAGCAGTTTTCACAGAGCTTGCAGAGGACCTTTACACCGGGAAGAGAAGCACCAGTGAATTTTGGACAAGGCAGCCCAATTTCAACCCCAGAAAAGTGCTGGAGCAAATAATCATACAACTGTTTGTAAACAGCCAGAGGGATAGATACCGATGGGGATTTGTCAAGAACAAACTGTTAAACCACTCCAGCTATTTCCTATGACAGGCTAAGTCCTGTCATGCAAACAGAAGCGGTGGATATAGCTCTGTCTCCATTTTTCTCTTGTTTTAGGAAGGCAGAGCTTCACATGACATTTTCTTGAGCAAAGTTGGGCATCATGTTTTGGATGAAGCTAGTGCAAGAGATACTGCAAAACCTCAGGGGCAGCAAGACAGTAGTAGGTGATTCAGTGCCACTTTGGACTGGCAGTGAGGTGGGCTAGAGGATGATCAGCCTTGCAACCAGGCAGTGCTGAACTGTTGTTCCTGCCCTGGATAGTGGACCTGGTATTACCTAATTACAGTCTCAGATAACCCAAAGCAAAGGGGACTAGCAGTGTGCAAGGAGGTGTGATGGGATTCAGGAAGACCATGCTGGGCTGGAAGAAGCAAGGTGCAACGCAGGAAGGACAATGGTGCTGCATGCAGGGTTGGATGTGTGCAGACAGACCTACAGACACACACTGTTTGGATGCTGCGCTTCAGGAGCAACAGAGGTGCTTGGAGAGACTTCAGAGGGATGTTAAAGATGGTCACAAAAGGAAGGAGAAGGACTTGCTCTCTGTGTTCATCATGGATAAGACAGGAGCAAACAGGCTTAGTGTGCAACAAAGAGATTAAGTTCAAACCTAACACAAGTCGTCCCTCACAGTAAGGCCAACAAGACCCCAGGACAGCCTGCTGGTGTGAGCCATGGGAGCTGCAAGGACCCAGGGGACCTTGTCTAGGGGCAGAGGGATGCTTCAGATGACCCACTGAGATCCCTTCCTGGCCTTTTATTTATTTTTATGCTGCGATGAAACAATCCTACGGATTTCATTAGGATACCTCCTGGAATAGAATTCCCTCCATGGGCTGGTTTCTCTGCCACAGCTCACCTGCGTGATCCCTTTCTCCAGCGCGAAGTGGGTGTGAAACGCTGCGACTCGGATGTGTCGCTGTCGTACACCTCCTCTCCAAACTGCAAATAACTCCCCAGGCTGCCAGCTGGGGGGACTGGCCCACAGTGAGCCATGGGCTCTGGCTGATGAATTTTCACAGCAGGTGAGAGTGGCAGGAGACTCACACATGGCACATTTCATATACAAACAGTAGCACTCCGGAAGACAAATTGAGCGAATGCCTCAAGATGTGGCTGCTGGGTCAGGCACCACCCCCAGCGTGGTGGACAAATCCCTGCCCTCAGCCCCGGTGTGGGGGTTGTAGGCAGCACCCACCCTGTCTGTCCCTGCAGAGGTGGAAGGGGTGACACTGCTCTGGTGGCCAGTCCCAGTTTTCCTCATTTCCTGCTCTAAGCTTTTCTCAAAGATAAGCAGTTTTTGTTCAAAGCTGCTAATTTAACCCCAGCAAACAAGAAAATAAGTCTGGATGGGAAAGGCTGGTGGGATTTTGACAAGATGCATGTAGAAGTTGGGCGTCTAGGCTTAATTAGGCCATCTTTGTTTACATTTGATGTTTATCAGCTAATTGGCATGGCAAGGTGTGAGTCACACAGCTTCCCTCTGGCATGAAATCAGTTCGAAGCAGAAAAACTGGGAGAACAAATGATCCCAATTATAAGAATACCCACTGTGCTAATTACCATCCCATGGAGGACCCAGCCTCCCACCCGTGGCCTCGCACAGCCGCCCACCCACCATCTCCCATGCACAGCCCTGGCTCCAGCACACTCCTCCTGCCCTCGTCCAGCCCTTTGCTCTACCTGGGGACTCTCCACGTCCTCCCCTGTCACCACAGGACCAAAGCACTTCTCAGGGACTAAGGCCTATGATGCTGCTCTTTCTTTTTCCCACCCCCCTCCTCCTTTTTCTGTTTCAGTTTGGTGGATGCCATGTCACAGCAGCAGCTTGTAGGGAATATCTCATGCTCCCAACATCACAACGCCTACCAAATCAAAGCCTGGATGTTCACTACGGATGAGCTACACGGAACATCCTGGCTTTGGCTAATTAAAACCAACATTCAGACCTTGCCTTGACTTTTTCCTTCCTCCCACCTTTAAAAAATACTTTTAGACTATCTGTAAGTTGGCCAGTTTCCTGCTCTATGCTCCTTCTACTGCCCTGGCACTTGATTTTGATGCACACACTCACACATACTTGTATGTGTGTAATTATGTAAGTATGTATGTACTGTAAATCTCCATCCTTTTCCCTCTGTATCTCTCCATCCTTTGGGGAGATGCATTGCTCCTATATCCTTTCAGGCCCTTTCCCTATACACTAAGGGTCCAGTGCACAGGAATGTTTCTTGGCTGCCCTTGAGTTGAATGATGATCCTGGAGGCTTGGAAAAGCCACAAAACTCAATGCTCTCTGTCTCCCTGTGTCTCTCTTGTCTTCCCTTCTTAGTAGGGGTAACAGATGGCTGAGGCTTTCACCAACAGTCCCGAACACATTGTCACTCCCAACTGAAAGTGAAATATTCAGTGGCATTTAAATTAAATAGACTCTAATGCTTCAGTAATATTAATTACGGTTTCATTCATCCCTGGCCTAATAAATCAACACATAAAGATAGGATGATCCTGTGGTTGGCAGCAAAGCAGGGCTATTCTGCCCTTTGTAAGGTTATGCACACAAAGCCCCCATTCTTATAGGGACATGATGGCCCCCGCAAACATCTGTGCTCACCACCACTTGAGGAGAAGCCAAAGTGGTAACATTTAAACTTTTCTTGTCCAATTTGTCCACGCAACGGGGCTCAATTCAAGAAGAACTTGCAAGTTAAAATTATAAAACCCGTGTTAAGCGGGCGAAAACTTTTCAGCAGTTTGTCTGGGGGGCCCAGGTTTATTCTGGCAGTGCTGCCTGAAGCCAAGGGCAGGGTGTCCATTCTCGCTGCTGAATTTGTTACCCCAGCTTCAACCTTAAAAGGGGTGGGGGTGGGGGTGGGGTAGGCTTGAAGGGTTTGAAAACCTTGTGGCACTAAGCTAAATTTCAGGATTTGGGAAGGCCCAGGGCAACAATTTTTCACACAATTTTTTTTTAGTGTGAATACCAGGGGGGAAATAGGATCTGTACTTTGCCAACAACAGGTTTTTTCCCCTCCCCGCTATACATATGTAAAAGGAGGCTAATAAAACGGGTGAAGAAAAGATCGGTGCTAGTAAATCTTCTGGAGACAAAAACCTCCACTTGTGATGCTTCAAAGCTGCCCAGAGCTACCAGTTTACCCCAAAAGTCCCAACTCAGGGCTGCTGATTGGAAAATAAAAAGCCCTGTGCATAAAAACTTCACTCCAATTGTTATGCAGTGAATGCGACGTTTACTTACAGCAGCTTTGCTTGACCAAATGACTCCCCAGTATACAAATGAAAAGCTTGTCTCCTGCACAGTTTAGCTCCTTTGGAAAAGCTCAACTGGGGTAGGTTTGTAGTGAAAATAAATATAGGAGAATGACAAAGCATATTTTGTAAGTGCATCACAGAAAGCTGGATCAGTTGAAAAAGGAAAATGAAATGGGAAAAAAAAAAAACAAACAAAAAGAGGATCCACAGAGATGCTGGATGAAGGGTTAGGGAAGTATAAGTGGTCAGTAGCCCGTCTTGGAGACGGCAGAGAGGAGCAGCCTCCCTCCCTGCAGCAGGGCAGCCCCTCTCCGGCCGCGGCGGGCGCGGAGCTGCCCGCGCTGCCCCGCGGAGCTGCCCGCGCTGCCCGGGCCGCCCGGCGCAGCGGGTTCCCGGCGCCCTGCAAGGGCTGCAGCTCGGCAAGAGGCAGCGATCTTGAAGCAGCTCGAAAGGAGCGAGGTGGAGCCTGTTCCCGCAGGGAGCGCGCACCGGAGCGCGGCTCCCAGCCCTCCGCCCGGCCATCGCCTCTGGGGACGTGCGAGCTGAATGGGGTCGGTCTGGGCCAACAAGCTGACCTGTAGTTAAGTGCTTAAGAGAGGGATTTTCAGAGCCGATCCTTTAAGCAGAAAAGTATTCAAACTACCCTAGGACTAAATGCTGAGGAGCTTAGCCTGAATTCGGCCAGGTGGAGGTCTCTGCTAATCCCGCTAGCCTGCATGATGCCTCTTCTAGTTCACACAGAGCCAGTAACACCCGTGCTGTGCAGTTCAGGTATTCCTGACCAGATGTCTCACTGATGGTATCTGCCACTGTCAGCCTGAGATTATCCCACTTAAACCCCATTAGCTGTTGGGATAACTCATTTGCCTTCCCTGTTGCTGATGCCTATCAGATTGAGACCTTTTTTATGCTTTCTCTAGATGTCCCAAAAGTCACAGCGTTTTGTGAAGGTGCTTTCTACAATGCTCCTTTCCTGTAGCCTATGTCCAGCAAGTCTGTTGACGGACTGACACAGTCAGGCTTATCAAGTTTGGAGCTGACCCCAGGCTGCCCATCGACTGGGGTGTGCGTGCCCTGCTTTGGCAGCCTCAGTTGCAATATTGACATGCCAGTGACACTCACCTGGAGCATCAGGACATTGATGTGCTTGCTCACGGATGTGTTCTCCCTATTCTTTAACAAAACAAAAAAAATAAATGTTGCCTGGCTGGCACAGAGAGCAGGCACCAGCCCCTTGCCTCTCTCTGTGTGACCAAGAGCAGGTTACAGAGCACATAAGAGAGGGATTCATAGGTGCCAGTCTCACATGGGTGGTTTTGGCAGAAGCTATCCATGAGATGGCATCAGGCTTGGAGGGGCTGAGCATGGTGATGGGATGTGCAAACCACCTTGCATGCACCTTCCCAAAGCAGTGCCTACGAAGCCTGGCAAGTTCAGAGCCTCTGAAAGGACCTCTTGAAATAGAGAGCCCAGCCTTTCTCCCCACTGCCTTTGCTTTCCCTCCAGTTTCAGGCTTTGCATCTAATGCAGCACAGTAATGTCCCCTGGGTTTGAGGCACGGGTCTGGGAATGCTTTATGGGAAGCAGAACCTTCTTTTGATGAGGAGGAAGCCTGACACAGAAGAAGGGTGCCTGTGGGCTCCTGATGGTCCCTGCTGCCTCTGCTGGGGCTCCAAGGGTAGCATGAGATGGGGGTCCCAGTGGCAAGGCCAGCCCTGAGCGAGGGGCAGCACCCGGCAGGGCAGCGCAAGGGCAGGGCTGCGGGCAAGCAGCCAGAGCCCCCATAAGTGGGAAGGAAGATGGGAAGGGGCTGTGCTGCAGGGAAGCAGGGGACCTGGGGAAGCCTGTCAGGGAGCAGCAGCTGCTGCTGCACCCTGGGGCATGGCTCGTCAACTCCCGGCTGCGATGTCGCTACCTCCACCAGCCTCCCTCTCCAGGCAACTGCCGATTTCTGCCTGTGCCTAAAGCTGGCCCTGGGAGCTGGGCTGGCAGGGAGCTGCTCAGCTCCTTAATGCTCCAGCTGGCTCCGAGGCCATCACAGCAGCTGAATGAGCAGAATGCACTCCTCTGCATGTCCTAGTTCCCATCAGCTGGCTGGGGCCAGGACAGACCGTATGCCCGTTAAAAACAGACAACGGCAGCACGTGTTGCTCCAGCTTGTCCTTACCCAAGCCTCTGATTCAGCATCCTGGGGAAAAAAACTGGGGCAGGAGTTGCATGAGACCCATGGTGTACTCCTGGGGTGGAGGTGGCTGCTGCTGGCCCTGGCCAGGCAACACATGGGGTCAGGGGCTGGCGCGCTGCAAAAAGGCGAACACAGAAGACACTGCATGGGTTTTGAAGGCAGAAATGTGTCCAAAGGCAACTTCTTTTTGTTTGCCCATTGGAAATAGTTCACAGAAATCTTAAATGAGTCTCTTTTGACACATTTTGGAAAAAAAATATTTGGAGTATCAGGACTAAAGAATTAGTGTGTGTTCATGCATGTCAACATTTTGCCCTACCCCTTTATGGAAGAGACATCACCATGGGTTTGATGAAACTGCTCTTTAGCAGCTGCACTACTGTCTCCCTGAAGGAGGGTCCTGCAGGCTCCTGTCTTCAAAGTAAAACCACTCCCGTGTACCAGTAACTATAACAGTAACCAGTGGATGAGTCTACTGTCTAGGTCATGTATAAATATTAACCAAACCATAATTCCTTCATTGAGGCTACATTTAATTCTGAAATACATCTCCATGGCCTGACCTGCAGAAAAAGGATTAGTCTTTGAGGAAACTGGCCTAGAAGATACCACATCCTCCACATAATGATGAACCACAGGAAATATTTGAAAGAATAACATTTATTCATAACTAAGTCCTGGACAAAAGTTACTAAAATCCCCTGGTTTTAATCTTGTGGACAAAAAGGAAAACACAAAATTCATCATCCTTTCCCCAAGTGGAGAATGGTAGAGGCTTTGTAGTAATACAGAAGGCATCTACATCAGTCTGCAATTTGGGTGCATTAGCAATTGGTAAATAATTCCAAAATTGCAACATGGTGTATTAAACCATGACTGTTTCTGTGTTTGGACATAAACCTTCTGCAACCTGTTATGGACTAAGAGAAGAATGAGTTGAAAAGCAATTTTTATATGGCAGAGATTAGCAGAGAACATTTCACTAAATTTCTCTCAAGATATAATTTGCTAACATCTCTTTCTTCCTTGCTTCAAACATTCTTTGGTAGTTATTTTTAGTAATGACATATATGTTTCCTAGTAAGGCACTTTGCATTTAATAGTAATAAGAAATAACATTATCTACTTTTTATGATTGAAGATTAAGGAGTCTATTCTAATAGCTTCAGTTGTCAACACAAGGTCCTCTGGTACTATGTTTCTTAGCTTCCCTGTTGTAAAAGAACATGTCTATGTAGATATTATTAATTTATCATTGCACAAAACAAAGTTTATGAATACTTAATATTTAATGTGCTGTGAATTTAATAATAAAAAATTAAGACTCTACCTTACATAATGTTTTAACTATCTGATTTTTATTCTTCTCATTAGCTCTTTATGGCTCTATTCTGAGATTTTAAACCCCTGACTTGGGCTTAAAAGCATTTACTTGTGTATACTGAAATGTAAATACTTAATCTCTAACCCAGTTGAATACAGTACCAACACTGTGATGAAATTAAGCTCTATGACATTTTTACCATACGTGGAACATATGGATACAAACATAAATGTAAAGCTGCACTGAATTCAGTTGAGTGACCTCAAGTTACATGAACTGAAGACCTGGGTCTTCTAACTTAGTAACTACAACAGATAGATGTGCTTGCTGTTCTTTCAAAAAGCTCTGATGGTCTTTTCATTGACACTTTGCCTGGTAAGTGGGTAGGTGCCTGCTACAGCTTCTCCAAGGGCCTAAACTGCTTCTGTCTGAGCAGTTTCTTGTGTGATTGGAAAAAACCCATACTTTTCTACTGCAGAAGATTAACAGACCTGATTTGTTATTCTGTCTTCAGCTTTCCTCAGCACAACCTGCCGGATCTTGTAGCTATCTGGAATCCCTCTCTGGGTGCTCAGAATAAACAAAGAAGGTTGGGATCTTCAACTGGGGAAAGTGTCTTTTGATGCCAGTGGCATTGACATCCCCAGGTGAGGATCTGGCTCTGTTATGTCTCGACACACATATGCTTATAATATATGATTTTGTTCCTACAGCATGATTCACTCTAGATTTCAAGTACAGAACATGATTCATACTCATTTTTTTTCTTTACATTTGTATTATCTAGCCTAGCTGTTGAGGGTTTAGTCAGAAGAATAATTAATGTTTGGTTGATAACCTGAATCCCAACAGCTCATCCCAGACGATGTTTCTTGACAGCAAATCCTGCACCAGGGAGATTAAGGGACAAATTTGCAAATGTCAGAAGGCAAGGCCTGCATGCAGAGATGCAGGCCATATTTGCCAGTGCTGCACAGTGACCATGATGTTCATGTTGCACCATCACTGAGACACAGCCCTGGTTTGACATGATGGTCTATCATGTATTTAGGAATGCATATCACCAGAGATGCATTTAACTGGACATTTGTGTGTGCAATTATCTTGCACACTCAGCATGTGAGTGCCTCTTGGGGTTTGCATGTCTTGCAATCCAAAGTAGATGAGCTTTAAAGTGGCTGCAACAAAAAGAAGCCTTTATTTTGTTAAAAATCTGGCATTAATTTCACTCTTTTCTAAATGAGACAGAAGGCAAATGTTCTCCAACATAAGATAAACAATGACAATTGGAGCTGGAATATTAATATGGCTGAGTATGAGAAAGAAGCAGGATGAGCCAGAAAGGAAAGCAAACAATGTGCCTTGCCAGGATATCCCAAACTGAACACCATTGTCAGGGCTGCTTTCTCAGAGAGAAGCATCCATGGGGAGAAGAAAGAAGAAGGAGCACTGTCCATAAAAAGGAAATTTAGAAAACCTATAGGAGAGGATTTGGAGTAAAAAACCCTAGGCTGTTGAGGGAGGGGGAGGGAAAGAAAACCAGGGACTGATGACCATTGCATATCCTCAGGCCCCCTTCAGAAAGAAGGACAGAAGGAAGACTCACAAGTGCCATTGACAGCTTAATTTGATACCCTGGCCAGTGAATGCCAGCATAAAAGTTCCCTCTTTGCTTTGACCACCTATTGTAGCAGGTCATCAACTGTCAGGCGACTGTGCCACCTCTTTGTACAGGGAGGGGAAGACCTTTGTGAACTTGACCTTACAGGAACATCCACAGTACCAGCAGGTATTTTACTCAAGAGGAAACCAAGAATTTATGTGCCGGTATTTTATGACATGAGGCTTCACAAAGTTCACTGGCACTCCCCTGAACTCCAGAAAATGGTCGTCATTTTACCGCTGCAGGAAGATGAGGCAGTGCTTGTCTAAGGGAGAAACTGGCCCTTAATGGTCAAAGTATCCCAACAGGTTATTTCACAGTATTAAAACTGTGATCACTGGAGAAAATGTGGAAAAAGGCCAGCTCCTTGCAAGGCACAGTAATTTCTAGCTATTTCACTGGAAATGCCAGATGTGAATAGCTTCCAGACACTCACCACACCAAACACTGTGGGAGGGATGGGAACGTGTTGCAGGGAGTGGGCAGAGCAGATGGACTTTGCCCCACACCCCTGCTGGACCCAAGTCCTCCTGAGATTTAACAGCTACCAGAGGAAGATGATTTCAGGGGAAAAAAAACTAACACAATGGCAACTGTGATGTCAGGAAGATGACTGTCATCACCTGATACGTCACAAATCATCCACCATGGTGTCACACTACAGGTCCCCTCTTCCACTCCTTGCTGCTAATCCGAGTAACTCACTTTCAGTCTCCCCAGGAAAGTGTCCTCACAGGTCAGAGCTGGTGTGAAAAGGAGTTTTCCTCTCACAGTCTGCACGCTGCTAAAGAAAATTACTCAGTTCCTCCTTCCTCCTATCTGGGCAACAGGACAACTCCTAACACAACTTGTTGTTGACCTGGTTCTTACAGGTGAATTTCAGTGCAACATCTAGAGCTGCAAAATGCCACCACATACAAACCTCTAAGAGGGTAAACAGTCTCCATCAAATATGAATGATGGTACCTTGGCTTTTTTAAGAGGAGTATCACTTACTTGAATAAATGAAAGTAACAAGGTTCTTTTTTTCACATTTACGCAGTTCTTGGAGTCTGTTTCTGTTGCAGTCAAAGAGAGTGCTGCCTGAAACACAAGAGTGACATTTGGCTCCAGAGCCTTCTCCACCCACCAAGGCTCAGACTGTGCTTTATCAGCCAGGCTGGTTGGCTCTGACTGTGCTTAACTATCCCTCAAACCCAGGCTTATCTCCCTTGGTGCTTTACTGCTTCATAGACATCTGCAGACAAGTTAGTATCTAATCCCCCTCCTAGGTGATAAACATTATGTTATAGATACAAAGATACCACACAAAACCTTAGTAAGGACTAAAGACTGAATGGAAAGTGTTGTAGGCAAGTGGCTGTTCCTTGAAGCTCTCATGATTGAAGTGTTGCCATATGAATTTTTGGAATATACGTGTGTAAGTGTTTCCTATGAGTGGTTTGTTTTGGTTTGTTTTTTTTCCAACTCAATTTGGACCCTTTAATTGCAAGTCTGGTGAAAGCTGCTTTGTAATTTGCAGATTGTTTGTGTAATGCATGTACATATTTAGTGAGAGGTAATGAACCCTCCTTCACCTCCCATCCAACGAAGCATTAGCACCACCAGTTGGTCATCAAGCCTGAATAACACCCAGTCCCAACCGCAATCATAACATAAGAGCTTCGTTCAGGTTCTCAAAAGCAACACGTTGTGTCACCTAGACATATTGTTTAGTTGGTCTGAAGCTGAGGTAAGTCATGTTAAAATTGCAAAGGTGCAATTTTTTTGTGGGTTTGTTGGTTATATCTGATCTGTTCCAGCTTGAAATTTAAACCACACTAATTAGGGAATCAGAAAACTGTAATGACGAGCTCAGCTAAATCCCAGATCTCTCATCACAGTGATGTTTTTCAGTTCACTGGTGAAAGACTGAAGAGAATCCAGAGAAAACACTACTAGTGTTTTGGGCTTCTAAAGCATCCTGGTCCAAATATGTCCCAACCTGCAAAAGGAAACAGAGCAGACTTGGGTGCTGTTTTTCAGTTCTTAAGTCAGTAAATTTGCTTGCAAAACTGCTTCTGCCTGGCACAGAGCTGAACTGCCATGGGCCTGCAGAGAGTATTGATTTATATACACATATGCAGTGGTGCTTGTGCTTTCAAGACAGATGAGTGCTCCTGGTTACTTGAAGGGTCCATCCACTCTTCTTTGCCATTATAGTTTGTATCAACTACAAATATTTTCCTTTCTCCTGGTTCTCTGTCTTTTCCCCTGTGTTTGCTCACGGAGAGGCACTTCACAGCAGTCACACAGATTTCAAGTTTCATTCTTACTTCCACTAAGTCTCCTGGCATGGCCCAGAGATTCAGCAGGAACATGAACTACCTTTGTACCTGCTCTACAGGTCTTTTCTATGGTGAGAATGATCTAAGAAAGTCTCGGTCTAAAAGGGAATCAAGATCATAGACTCACAGAATTATAGAGTCATAGAATGGTTTGGTTTGGAAAGGACCTGAAAGATCATCTAGTTCCAACCCCCTGCCATGGACAGGGACACCTCCCACTAGACCAGGTTGCTCCAAGCCCCATCCAACCTGGTCTTGAACACTTCTAGGAATGAGGCATCCACAGCTTCTCTGGGCAACCTGTTCCAGTGACTCACCACCCTCACAGTACAAAATTTCTTCCTAATGCTTAACCTAAATCTCCTCTCTTTCAGTTTAAAGCCATTACGCCTTGTCCTCTCACTACATAGCCTTGCAAAAACTCCCTTACTTCCTGTAGGTCCTTCAGGGAAGGCTGCTATAGGGTCTCCAGGAGCCTTCTCTTCTCCAGGCTGAACAACCCCAACTCTCTCAGCCTGTCTTCATAGGAGAGGAGCTCCAGCCCTCTGATCATCTTTGTGGCCCTCCTCTGGTCTCACTCCAAGAGCTCCATGTCCTTCCTGTATTGGGGGCTCCAGAGCTGGACCCAGTACTCCAGGTGAGGTCTCATGAGAGCAGAATAGAGGGAGAGAATCACCTCCCTTGACCTGCTGGCCATTTTTCTTTTGACGCAGTCCAGGATACAATTGAAGATCACTGTGTCTGGACTGTTTCAGCAACAACTTCACGACTGGTTGGTGTGGAGAAAAGGTTATAGCCAAGACCACACTTGGCAAGGAATAATATTTCATGATAGAAGAAACAGTTTGTCAGTTAACTGCTTACAAAGAAGGCAAATGATATAATCTGCTAACAAAAATGTTAACTGTTACAAATAATAAAGTGATTATAGACTGTCCCAAATTCTAACATCAATATCTAGCTCATGGCACCAGTTTGATTAGTACCTGTTGGTGCTTTACTGCGTCTCATCCAATTCCATTCAAATCACATCCTCCCTGTCCTTCCTGCTTGGGAAGGCAGCTGACACTGGCATCGAGGCTGTAAAAGCTAATTCACTCTGGCAGGATTGTCATTCTCAGAACCAGCATGTCCAACAAGATGCAGTGCCCTAGACTTTTCAAGTTTGTTAGTATTTTTTAATTAATCTGGTTCATAGATGAGAACAAGAGTCTCGGCAGGGACTGTGGCCTCCCCATACTGCACAGTGTAGAAGCACAGAGCAAGAAGCAGACCTTGCCCAGCAGATTTATACTCCAGAACCTGCTACAGTGAGTCAGTGGTGGGGTGGCATTGTGGCACTGGCACCAAACCCAGGAGTTTTCTATCACTCTTTAAGCCTGAGGGACCAAGACCTTGACAGGCAAGACAGATGAGAGAAGGCGAAAAGGACCTGGAATTCACTTTTTTTCCCACTAGAAGGGTTCTGATCTCCTTTGTGGTGCTCTTGCCACATACTTTATGAAATACTCTGCCTGTTCACACTTGATAGACTTGTACAAATAAACATAATAAAAATATTTTTGTTTTCTCTTTACTTTCATGTTCTCCACTTCTGTAGTCAAAATGAGCTTTGATTTAAGGATATTGCCATTAAAAAATATGTAATAGTTGAATGCAAATAATCTATGAGGTTCTCACTGACTGAGACAATGACAGGGGTTAAAAACGTAGAGCAAAACAACACCATTCTCAGTAGGACTTTGTGCCTGATGCTGGCACATGATGCTTACAGAGTGAGGAGCCTGACTCACGTGAGGAAGCCCAGAGCTCCTGACCTGAGCAAGCACTTGCAGCATTCAAACCTTCACAGAGTTGAAGGCTTTCTGAAAGAGGGTTTTTTTTTTTTTCTTTCAAGAACTTATTAAAATAGAAAAAATGATGCAGCTGGTTGCTTAGTTGTTTCTCAAAGGCTTCACAGCTCTCAGAGAGCATATCTTTTTTGTACCCTGGCTCTCAGCTACAGAGTCTCTCTCTGAAGAAGCTGGGCAATCTCCAGTGCCACGTAGCACTCAGAAGTGTCGCTTAGACTGTAAATATTATATGCTGCTGTAAGAACATTTGAATGGTAATACTCGAGCAATTACTTTCCTTTCAAGATCATTAAACACAAATCTGACTTGTATTTTAATAGGACTGCCAATGTATTTAATGGGGGGCAGTAAAGGGTAGTTTTTTTCTAATGGATGAATGTTTATATTATTATCCACTCTGAGAGACCACATTAGGAGGAGGCTGTATAACGTTCGTGTGTTTTGCCTCATTCCTTTTCGCACAGTATTCCATTTTCTCTCAGTTCTGTATCTTACAGTATGATGGCAAAACTGCTCTTACGATGAATCCCACCGCCATATTCTGATTATGAGACAAAAAAGACCGAACACAGTCATGCTGAAAAGAACTTACCGTTTGCATTTCCCTCATGTCTGTTAAAATTTTAGAGAAAACCAGTGCTTGGCAAGTTGACGGGTTTGGGCAGTGACACCTGCTATGCAGCCAGGAGACAAGCACTGAAGGACCAAGACCAACACCAGCTTCCCACACCAGCTTGCAAGCACATCTAGGGACTGCTGGGAAGCATCCCTCAGCAGAGTCAGTAGGTGTTTCTGCCTGTATGTCCGTTCCCACCTGCGCTCGGGCTGCCAAGAAGAGTGGTCATCAGGTGAGACCAGAGGCAGGTGGTCAGGTTTGCTCTGAAGTCAGCAGCTGCTTTGCCACAGCACAGCCCCACCCCACCACTGCTGCTGCCTGGGGACACACTGGCTGGAAAGCAAAAAAGCTGCCTAGTCTCTTACCAACTTAGTGAGCAAATTGCACAAACTACTTATTTGATACTAGTAAAACTGTTGCGTTGCCTTGTCACAGCCAATTTAAGTCACATATTTTTACCAAAGACATAGTATGGGATGGTCAGGAAATCAAAGCCAATCTGGGACAGTCCTCAACAGGCTGTGGATTTTGGGAGCTCAGGAAAGAGCAAGCACTGCAGTCTGATACCACTTTACACTTGCTTCTTGAATGTGAAAGCTGGAAATGACCGTGCTACACAACTGGTTGGCAGTTGGTAGCCTCTGGACAGGAATTAGAAAATTCCAACTATTTTTGCCTTTTCACTTGCATACAAACCATAAACACACACCCTTCTCTGCTAACTGGAGGGAAGGTTCTGCATATACTTCAGAGCAAATGTAGCTCTATAGGTTGCATGATGTTACTACCTGTGCCCAAAATCCGAGGCTGAGAAACACATTTCTCAAAGGTCAGTGCTTCTGTATCAGTCTGAATTTATCCATGGAGGTTTGTTGTTTGAAACAGGACCCAGCCCAACAACAGGAACCACTTGTACCCTTACTAAAAAGTTTCAGGTGCAAATCTTATGTCTCCCTGTTCGATAGTTGTGGGCAATAGTTATTACAAGCCTATTAAATTAAATTCGGTAGATTTTTATAGGTTTGCATTGTTAGGATTGCAAGAAAAACATTAGGAAGGTGGTTCTAAATCCAGAGCTCATGGAAAAAAGCCCAGGAGTTAAAGGAAAAAGCAATATGGAAGGGTTTTTTTTATTACTTTGCATTCTAGCTGATAATAGCAAAAGCCAACCAGGAATTGCTAAAGGACCAAATCTGTAACCAGGATGTGTTATGCTAGTAAACGGAGTAATAAGGGTGGGAGCCTCCAGTCATTAACGGTTTCTGTAAGTTGGAGGCAGAAATAATGAAGATGAACAATTTAATCTGCCCCCTCATGCTGGGGGGACAGAGAAATTATATGCCACTGAGAGCCAACCACCCCACTATCTGCTTGGCATAGCTCTGCTCCAGCAGCACCTCCCTGAGCACCTGCTTGTCAAGAGCTTCTCCAGGGCTAGGGGTGGGCTTTACTGAAAGTTCCCACCCTTAGAGGAGAAACACAGCACAGAGGAGGCAGCAAATGCACTGCACAACTGCAAGGGCAGAGAAATGTGTGAAGCACAATATCTAATAGCTGGGATACAAAGACAGAACCTGACCAGCGGTGAGTGTGCTCCCAGAAATGTCTGGCTTGCCCGCTCCTAAAGAGAGGTACTTCAAACATCACATCTGCCATGTTTGGTACTATTATTGTAGAAAACTATTGACATTTACTGGGTTAAGGGCTTTTACCTGAAATTAATGGATAATTTAGTCCTTTTGCTTGCAGAAGTAGTTTGATATGCTCTTTAAATAAGCATATAAGGAGACTGATGTGTGATGGTTGTGGGTTCAGATGTTGTGAAAAGTGGCATTCCTGTATGGCAAAGAATAGAGCTTAAAAGGAGATATTATGTATAAAAGCACCACTATGCATAGGCAGTGTTTATTTACTGTTTAAATGCCTCATTTCTGTTTTGGCTGTCTGTGCTATAGTTTACACAGGCACTTAAAGTTGACTATAAAAAAATGCAAAGAAGTAGTGTTTATGCAGAGTTAACATGAGGAAATCTAGTGCCAAAAGATGAAGCCTCTTGCAACATCAGTTCAGTCATCTTACCCGCCTTTGACTTCTGCTGGGGGCCTCTTTAGTGACAAGCAAGATGCCATCCGTGCTTGTGTTTGAAGAGCTGATTCAGAGTATCTGTGCTGAATATGTGGCTGAGGTTCAATGAGCAGGAGGGCAGTGTGAGCCAAGCACCAGGTGGCATCTCATTGTTACTGAAACACATGGGATGTGATGAGGCACCTCAGGTGTCTTTCCAAGATCCTTGAGATGCAAAGTGTTTTCCTCCCGGCAAAGAGGGGCACAGACTCTGCTCCATAATGAGGGTAGTAAGTGCCAGGGAATAGCTGCAGGATAGCAGGCTACAGTGGGGATATTTGTCACTGTCCCCTGAGAGTGTCAGAGACGGGGTGATGAAACTGCACCTCCTCCTTGGTCTCTGCCTTCCCCCTCACTGAATCTGTAACTGACCTCTTTGGTCCCACACATTTGACTCTCTGCTGTGCTTATAGACATGCATATAAGAGAAATGAGGCCATATGTCACCACACAGCCTCGTGGGGATGTGGTGCAGGGTCACGCTGCCTCCCACGAGCACTGGGCATCGGGCAGGGGAGGTGCAGGTGCTCCCAGGGTGGCAGGGAGCCTCACAGTTCAACTGCAGTTGAACTCAGCAGAATCAGGTTTACACCAGTTCAATAGTTGTGTTTGAGGAAATAAATCAGCAGTAGGGTTTGATTAAAGTATTAAGAGTATAAATCCCTCATCTGGTCCCCTTTATTTGATTAGGAAGGAGGAATAATTTTGGCAGAGGAAAGGAAGAGAACTCTCTTATTGTGTCCGTTAAGGGTGGAAAACTCACATCTTTTTTCATCATGTTACAGCAAACTCCTGCCTTGAGCTCTGAAGAAGAACAGGCAGTAGGAAGAGAGATGGGCAAAAGGAAAGCTACTTACCATGTTTGCTCTGTTGCAGTCCTTGGGGAAGGTGCCCTCGCTGACTTGTCCTTTTCCATAACACTGGCCATGATGACTTTTACAGCACACCTGTACTATCTTCCACTTTTGACAAATTATCAGGAGGAGAACAGCCTCTCCAGAGAGTCCCTGTGAAATGATTCCACACCGAGCAAGCATCCATGGGGCAGGAAGAGCAAGCTGGGAAATGGGGGTGCACCAAAATCTGAAATGTCAGTTTCAGAGTGGTAGTCTCAGGAGATGTTTCTGTACTTGGGACAAGTCCTGTTTGGAAAGCCAAAACTTCCTTTGCTTCCACTTTGCATCCAAGAGAAAAGTCTGTGACCAGTAATACGATCAAGGTCAACTACATTGCAGGTAAAAGAGAGGAAATACTGCTTGGGGTCTGCTTTGGCTTCAGATGAGGGTCAGGCAGTGCCTTACTGCTGGTTGTGACTCCAGCTTGTTGGAGGAGGCATCTTTATGTTTCTTAGGTCAATGTTTTCCTCTGATATCAGTACAGCATTCTCCAACATGAGGGTTTCCAGTGCAAAAAGCATTTCCTTATGTCCTGCCTTCCCTGTAGGGAAATCTAACAACTGAGATAGGTTTGTTTTGTGGCTATGAGCTCACACCTCTTCCTACATCAGGTGAAGGGGCAGGAAGCTGCACACAGGCATCCCGCAGGATTTCCAGGCATTGGCAGGCCAGCAGGCACGGCTGTGCCGGGCTCACGGGCCCTGCATGGGGCTGTGTGTGGAGCAGTGCCCTCCACAGAGCAGCTGGATACCAGGGGTGCAAAGCACCTGAGCTCTCCTGGCTCTAGTCCTGGCCAAGGATCAGCAATATAAAAACTGGACGTGTCAGTCCCTGGCCAGTACCAACGAGCTGTCACACTTGCAGGGTATTTGACAGGGAAAACGTTGTCCTTTATGATCAGCAGGGAATATCAAGTTGTACTTCCTCTCATGCTTCCCCAACAACCCTCCAGCTTTGCCCACAGCAGTATGTTTGTTCTCAGTCATACTCTGATGTAGTTACAGTCAGCTTTGGGAGCAGCCTCTGTCATTACTGGCAGCAGTGGTATGTAGCCTATTGACTTTAGTGGGAGGGGAATGTCACCCCTTCTGCATGCGTGTGTATGAGTGTTTCTTGAAAAGCACCAGGCATACATTAATACTAATAACTAGGACCACTATTCCTTTGCATCTGCCTGATAGGCAGCAGGCAGAGTGAAACTCTCTATGTATCAATTAAGTGAGAAATAAATAATAGGGAGAAAATAATATCTTTAACATTGTATTCACTGGCACATACATATTTATAATATATCAAATATAATGCTGCTCATATCCTTGTTTGTGTGCATCATGAAGCCCCAAAGTAATTTATGGGATCACGGCTTAGATGATGAAAGTCAGATACAGTAGCATTGCCACACTGGTCAAAGCAGGCTTGCTGATAAGGCTCCTCTTTTTATTTTTTATTTCTTTCACACATTTGATCCACCATTGATGTGCATCCTGCATGGGGGACACCAGGCTTTTCCAACTTAAGTGGATAAATTAATTTCTAGATTATTTTCAGTCTGCAAGTTTTAATGCAACTTTATCCTAGTGATCCCATCTTTAAAGGTAAACCAGAGAGGCAGAGGGAGAAGAATTCATTAATGAAGGTGCAACCTGTGGGTGAGGTGAGTCATGAAACAGCAAAGGCTTGAGTGATTTGCTGGATCTATGAGTAGCAAAGGGACTGTTTCCTGAAACATGGTTAAATATGTAAAGTCTGCCTAGGGAAAATGTTTATTTACTTAGATTGACAGCAATCAGGGTAAAAAGCACTCAAGATAAGTGCCTCTTTAGCCGACTTTAATTTGTTGATAGATGGATTGATGAGAGGATGGTCAAAGAAATGACAACATAACTCTGTGTAATGGAGATATCCTGTCTGCTGGAGTCTGTAGTACCATTTGATCTAATTATTCCTGATCTATCTATGAGCAAACTTTGCTCCCAGTGAGACAAATTGTCATTCCTTTTCTTTAAATAAAAAGACGAGGAGGTAAAATTATGAACAATTAGAGCAAAGGATGATGACATCTTCTGCAGTCAAAATATATACAATGTCAGATGTATTGCTTAAAGATGGTTTACTGTATTAATTGAAATAGTGGTGCATTCTATTGTGCAGTTTGTATGGGAACAGATGGCCCATTTCACAAATTTAGCCTTGTCTTTTCATATTCCTTCAACAAAAGAATGGTGCATGAGTACTGCCATTGTAAATGACACCAAGTTCAAACATTGCAGCATCAGAACAAGCTATACTTTTCTGATGAAAGCTAGAAGGAAAGCAAGGAAATGGTTCATAGAATCATAGAATGGTTTGTGTTCAAAGGGACCTTTAAAGATCATCTAGTTCAAGACCCACTGCAATGAGCAGGGACACCTCCCAACCTGTTCCAGTGTCTCACCATCCTCACACTAAAGAATTTTTTCCTATCTAACCTAAATCTACCTTCTTCCAGTTTAAATCTATTACCTCTTCTCCTATCACTACATGCCCTTGTGAATCATCCATCCACTCAGAGAGTTGGGGGCCCTGTGGCCTCATCTGGGAGAAGGAGGTAGGCTGGGGGGGCTGTGGGCTCCACTGTGCAATTCTGATGCCCCTTGGGCAGAGGGACTGCCCTCCATCTCCTCTTGTGAGCCTGTGCTTCAGCCCTCTCCTCATTCAGTGCAATGGTCTTCCAGGAGGGCCAGGGACCCCCAGTGACCTCCCACTGACCCAGCTCCTTGCAAATGGCACAGCCCCTCATGTCTGACAGCAGCTGAGAGGGGGTGAAGCATCCAGACATCCCACCCGAGGGAGAGGGAGGTACAGCATCCTGCACCAGGTCTCCAAGCACTGCATAAAATAATTGCTGATTGCCAAGTGTTGCACGGGCCCTTCTTCCTCATCTCCTGGCCCTGTCCCTCGCACGTGTGGAGGTGCCATTTCCTCTGCATGGAGCCCTGAGGGAAAGGGAAGGAGAGGGCCTGGCGTCCTTTGGTCCCCTGTGCCAGCACCACTCAAGGAGTCTGTTGGAGGTCATCGAGGGAGGTCCTTGGGGCCTGGAGGCAGCAGGTTTCTTTTCAGCCCCAGGTTCACACTTGTTCATTTTCCTAGTTTCAAGGACTAACCTTGTCAATGCTTTTTATTCACTGGGGATATTTTTAGTGTTCTTCTCTAACACAAAGTATGGTTCAATTCCTGCCCTCATCTGGGAGTTTCACCCCAGCTATGGCAAAGACAAAGAACGCTTCAGTCTTGCTCACACTCTTCCTGGAACAGAAAATAGATCAGGCTTCTGGTCCTACTGCATGGAATAAGCTAGGAAGTGGGCTGTGGTTTGTGGCAGCATATGAATTTTGTAGATTGCAGTGACAACAGTTTCTTGGGCTTACAGCAGCAATGACACTGTTGAGAAAGAGTGGCATGTGTGGTCTGTTCTGCTGGTCAGTCAGAGGTGACTGCTAACAAAATGTCCTGAGGATCCATGAAAATAGTCTGCTGTTATTACCGCACTTACTGCAGAAGGAGAAGCTGCCAATCAGCAGTACAAACTGATGTCTCGGATTTTCTGATCTGGCTGAAATATGCTTGCTCCTGGACTAGCAGTAAAAGAGCAAATAACGGTAGCTGCTTTCCTAGCCAGAGGGATAGCTGCCACCAGCATAACTAAGGGTAGCTGTGAGGTTGCTCCAAGGCAACACAGCCAATGCTAACATTGTTTTCCAGGGCTGGATAGCCTGCAGGTTCTGAAGGATCAGTTCTCTTTTAGCTCGGCTTCCCAAAATTTGGCTTAACCCCTATCAGTGTCACTACTGGCAGTTGCATCTAGAGTATTTGCTGTGGGCGCGCACCAGGATGGAAGGCATGAAGGAGGGATGCAGTTAAGAGCAGCCACATGTGAAACGGGTGCTGGTGTCAGCTCACATTTTCATAGAAACCATCACCACAAACAACCTAAGCGTGAGCTCTGCATGGGCCTCTCAGAGGAAAATTCATCATGGTGGGTGGGTGGGAACTAATTACTCTGGCACCAAATTCACTTAGCCTGGACCCACTGACAGGGCCCTCCCCACCGATGTCTGCCAACAGCACAGGGGCTACCAGGGGCAATTAGCCAGCACTCTGAGACCTACCACTGATTGCAAACTCCTCTTGGAGTCACGACAAGGGTAGGTTGAAGCACCGGGTACATGCTACAAGGAGCAGCAAACCTTCAGGAGACCATGGCTCTGCTATGCTGTCCCTGCTGGGGGGGCTGGTAAATGGCAGGGGATTACCAGGAGCCCTTCAACAGTTCTTCTCGTGAGCTCAGCACTGCAGGGTAACTGCAGGCACGACCCTATCCAAAGAGATTCTGCATGGCTTGGATCAGCCCCAACTACACAACAAGCACATATGCTGCTGCTAGAAATTTTATGTGGAAAAAAACTAGCCTAGATTGTAGTTTATAGTTCTTTTCAGCAGGACTGCATGAAGCTAATGACACAGAAAGCCATTTGGGTTAAATTGTGAAACCGAAAGATGCAGCACCTGCTTTTATGCTTCGTGTGTTACTAAAAACACTTCTTCCTTTCTGAAATGCAAGGCAAATGACAATACAAAAGAAAACTCCACAATGACATCGGTGACATTATTAAGGGGGGTTTTGTTAGTGTCCCTGTGCACAGAAAGATGGAAAAGACCCCCAAAAAAACGTGGAAACAGAAGACATCATTATCCTATTTCTTAAACCTTTGGTGCATCTGTAACTCAGGTAATTAATTGCACTCTTGATGTAAAAAAGGGGATAGTGATAGGTTTTAAACATGAGATGAGAATGATCCAAAGTATGGAAGAGCTTCTATATGAGGAGAAGCTAAATAGCATTATTTAGCTTGAAAAAGAGACACCTGAGGGGAGAAACATGGGAAAAGGTGTGGAGAAGGCAAATCAAGACACCAAGTGCTTCAACAGACAGATGGCAGAGAGCTGTATAGAAACAAATACAAGTGCTGAATTTAACCAAAATCTAATATTTCAGGAGGTGTGGAAGCCAGATGTGGTCAGTGGTTCAATGAAGGGATTATACCAACCTCCTTGGGGAGAGCTGCCCTGGGGCTGCTGGGGACATCATGGCACACAGGCCACCCAGCCCAGTTGCAGGTGCTGCTCTCCCACATGCCAGGGCAGAGCCTGTGGTCAGCCATGTCCTTGTCCCCAACCCACTTTACTCCAGGCAACAGGCAGGGGTGGGTGCGTGGATGCCCACCTGCCTCACCAGGCACGGGGACACCCTGGGGCATCTGTCTTCAGAAGGTGCCACCAGGACCTCCAAAGAGTCTTCTTGTCGTGGGTGCAGCTCACATGCCTCAAAGACCACATTTATTCTTAAACATTTTCCCCTTCTATATCAAATAAAAAGCCCTGACTCAAGTAAATTTTTGCCAGTGGAAGGGGAGCATTGCCAGAGAGTATGAACCCCTGTAGAGATTTTACTTTTGCTATTGATTTTATGCGTGAGATGCTTTGCTACTCTGATAGCATCTGACAGTATAAGAAGCCAGAGAGAGAATAGAAAGGTTAATACAGTAACAATGTCACCATTGGTAAAATATTTGAAATTGTGGTTTTAAGTCTGACCGAAACACTTAATTATTTGGCAAGCTGAGAGGTATTTTGACAAATAAATCCTCCTCCCATTGAGGAGCTTTAATTTTATTATGGGTATTTTTGCAAGAAGGACATGCAAAGTGAAATAGGTTATATTAAAGAGCTATAAATGCTTCAGAAAAGGAAAAAATGTAAATGGCAGAAATCTAAGTGGTGTGAGGAGGCATTCACAGTGAAGGTACATAGATTTCCTACCTTGCTAATAGCTTGCCATGTAACTTATGTTGCATAGGTATTAGGGAAGTTTCTAGAGTGTTAAAAACCCTCATTGAAAACACAATTTTTGAATGAAGAGGTCTCTGAATAACAGCCCTGCTCCTCTGGGACAATGCAGACCAGAAATGGGATGGGGGACAATGCATTCTCAGCTCCTCTGGAGCCTTAGAAGACATACAGCCAGGCCTGCCCTTTCAACAAAAAGCTGCTCTACCAAGCAAGGCTGCTCTCTGAAGACATTCGTCCTTCCCAAACAGATCCTAGAGCCAAATGTTTTCTAGAAGAATGTTATTTTCAAGGGTAAATTGCTTTTTAAAATAAATAGAAGTTTATCTGACAGGCTGCCTGTAATTTGGGTGCTCCCTGGATTTGGTCACCCTCATGGGAGTAACAGTTTAGACCTTTTTGGACTGAGGGACTTGAATTCATGTCAGTCACTTCCTGGACAAGTGGTCTCATATCAAGGGTCTTCAATACAAGGCATAAGCTAATGCATTTTAAAAGTGCAGTTCTGGACATCTGAGCTCTGGAAAACGGGCAGACCTTGGAGCATGATCCCACCTTTCATGGTTCCAGCTGGTTGATGCCAGGACCTCAAGAAGGGCAAGGTTTTAGGGCTTGGTTTTCTGGACAGCCCATTCCTTCCCATGCATGGTCCAGAGAGCCTGGCCCCCATGCTGGGCTTCACACCAGTGGCCTGGCCTTGAAAAACAATAAGGTGCCATATCTGACATGTCCCCACACATGCCTAGTTTCGGGCATTTTAATTATGTATCAGAAATATTTATTAATTAAAAAATTAGAGCTTTCCATACAGTTACTCGAGGATTGTATGTCAAGAGACTAAGATATCTTTCATTTCAGTTCATTTATTCCAGTGAGTCTCTTCACTATAACTGTAACCCACCCTGCTGTCTGGGAATGTACTAGAGCTACTGCAGAGTTAGAAAACCAAAAATACACATTTGAAGTGACAGCATGAAAAAAGAGAATAGGGATGAAATATAATTAACTGAGGCAAGGACAAGTAGGTAAGTCTCCACAGTCATAATTTATGTGGGATATTGTTATAGTTATTACCATGCAATTTAACAGGAATACACCAGAGTAATTTTCATATCTTAAAACATGCAGATGCACTCACATATATATGAGAAAAGTCTCAGAACTCAAATCATCCAAAATAATCAAGAAAGTTATTGTTATAAACAGCACAATTAACACAGAGATCACAAGGGATGAGTCTCAATTTCTGATAATCTTAGGAGAAAATGAAAACATTACTAAAACTTTAGTGTAGAAATGGCAGCTAGGATCTCTGCATACATCACCAACACTCTGTAGTCTCTATCAGTCTCTCCTCCACTGTTTCTTTGCCAGTCTCAGAACCAACAAAATGTGTAGATTTGAGATGTCCTGAACCATCAGAGCATACATGTAGTATTGAAAAATATTCGGACTGACTTTGCCAGTTTCAATGGATTTTTTTTAACTAAAGAGGAACAATCTTCAGTTACTAAAGAGGAGGGGTACAAACTTCTGAAGATTTAAAATTGCAAAAAGAAAAATGGTGCTTTATGAAGGCCTGTGCTGCCACCCATAATTTACAGGCTTCTTTCCAATGTTGCTGTCAATACAGTATTGCTCTCATCAGCTATATAAATTATTTCTACCAGTAACATGAAACAGTGTTACCATTTCAACAAAAGGAGACATTCATCATTTTAATTCACACTTAAATTGCTGAAGATTATCCACTGTCCATTAGATTTCAACAATATTCAAGTATAAGTGATTCTAATCACACGCTAAAAGACAATAACCACCAACTTTCAGAACCATCTGAAAAAAATACATCATTCCCACGCTGAAAAAGTTTCTATCTCCCTCAGAAGTTTTTTCTTTTCTGTCTCTCTGTGTTCCCAGTGTGCTTTCAACTTAATATGCAGCCAACCCTTGACTCCTCATAATTGGCTACCTAAGGTAAATAGTTTTTATACATACATGTCCCAGTCTAGTGGTACGATTTAGAAAGAGCTGCTCTTGTCTTGGGGCATGAGGATAGGCTGGAAGAGCTCCTGAGATATGCAGTTGCCTTTCAAAATCTGTTCCTCAGACTTTAAAAGGTTGTCCCAGATTTGGAAAGGGAGCACTTAAGAAGGACCACAGCTGTCAGTGCCATTTCTGGCATTTCTGGATCACAAAATAATTCTCTGTTTATTGGCCATGTACTCAAATAACAACAAAATGAATCTCCAGGTAATGCAATTTAGTGGTTTTATCTTTTTCGTTTTGAGACTAGAGGTGAGTTGGAACCTCCTCTGAGTTAGCACAGCAAGCCCAGTTACACCTAGTCTGCCTTTCCAGCAAATGGCTCTTTGCAATTGAAGCAAGAGCCCCATAAAACTCTTACAAATTACAAGTTTGTTTAGGTCATATTTTAGATGCAACAGATATAGAAAGATCATTATGTTATTCTAGGGGTCTGGCGGGTTTTTTTGCTTTTTTTTTTCTAATACTGTGCCAGTCCATGTCTGTAAAAATCTTCTTCCCTCTGCTGAATCATGCCTGGAATCCATATTAGAAGTCAAGTGTAAAAAAACAGGAGGGGAAGCTGTGCTACAGGCAGCTGTTGTTGTCAATGCCCTTTCTTTCCCCAAAATAAAAGTCACACAAAAACTTAAAATTTTGCTAGGCCTGTACTCCTTACTGTCAACATTACCTCCCTTAGATCTGTAAAAGGGCAAACTCTTCCCTAGCAACAGCATTAACCCATTCACAAGGTTTTGGAAATGGACTTTCTGTCTTTCCTGTAGCTGACAACACCTTGTACTGTTCCTGCATGCCTGTGGTTTAGCATGTTATAGTCTCACTTTAGTACTAGGAACTATTTCACAGTAACTCCAAAGAGAGCAGAGAAATAGTAAAGCTTGACACTTGCTGGACCACTTGTTTTGCTCTAATCAAGGTGCTGAATAACTGAGCAAGGGAGCAGCTACTGATAGTCCTTCAGAAGCAAATGTTACAGATACAAAGCTACAGCAAAAAGTTTTATAATCTAGTTTTAGTTTCAATATGTGGGATTCTTCTGATGCAATCTCAAGTCACTAATTAGGATACTAACAAGATATATAAGACTCGTGATCATACTCTTCAATCATTGCTCAATTCTCCTTGAATTAGAAGACAAGTGAGCATAACCACATAAGAAAGATCTACAGTTCATTGCATATATATCAAAATAGACACAGAGCTAGATGAATTTTGTAGCAGCACCTGAAATGTTTTATTTATATATTTTTCTAGCTTCTGAACCAAATCAGACTATATTTCTTTTTCACAGACCACCAACTCCATAATCTTTTTTTTTCGCCGCCATCAGTGTGAGGCACCAACACATTTCTCTGCACCTCCTGACAGACTCTCAGTTAGGGAGCTGAAGCCAATGCCTAGCAGCACTATTTCCCTCTCTTATTAGCAATGCACAAAGCATATTTTCAGATAATTGGGTTTCAGGAGCCACATGCTCCTCTCTCTGGTTGAACAGAACTAGCTCCATCACACTCGCTGACGAGGAACTATGGCTGTACCTTGCCTGCTGAAGGCCTGACCAGGCACTCACCACTGCTGCCAAGCAGTGGAGCTCATTCCTAACAACAGCTCTTTGGATTTTTTTTTTTTTACACTCTTTTAGTTTCCAAACTGTTGTTTGTTATCCTTAAGATCCTAATAAATCGTCCTCACACCGTCTAGGAAAGACTATACAGCAACATATATGAACCTGTCAGTTTTGTGTGACAGGGACCTTGATTGAAACTCCTTACATCTATGTCTTGCCACCTTATGTCCCAGGCTCCGTATCATGATAGAAAGTTTGCAAGACAGATCAATGGCTGACAGGGGTTCATTGGTCTAATGTGTCTGGAGTCATGGGGTTACTGAGTCATGCATTCTTAAGGATGGTAAGAGTGGCCTGTTGAAATCCTGCCTATCTTTGGGAAAGGACCTACACAAAAAACATGGACCAGAAGAGCTACAGACTGAGGCTCAGCTCCAGATCTGAACTTCGTGATGGATTCCACACTACAGAGACAACACAACTTAATGCTATGCTACACTGGGGAAAAAAAAAAATGAATCCAGATTATGAAAGTCAAACAGTGCTTGCTTTTTTTTTTTTTTTTTTTTTGTAAACAAGCAAAAATGTGGCCTCTGTGTATTCAAATGACAGGCAAGTCCAAAAAGGAGTGAACGTAATTTGAAACACATAACTCTAGAACAGCTCTTAATCTGTTTCATAATAATGCTACTAATATTTAGTGAGCTGCTAACATGCCTGGAATCCACTGACATTTCTCATTTGAGGCAAGGGTAAAACCTAAAGATGCACCTTTGGTGATATGCTAGTGATGAAATGAAATGAGGAATAGAAACCCTGCACGATTTTTGCAATATTCCCTACCCATCAAGAGGCAGGCATTTTATTGAAACTGTTCACAGGGTTCTTCACTCAGAAATTATCAAGGATAGTCCCCAGACAGCTGGCCCCAGTGAGTCTCCAGAAGTGTTCTTATATTTTTTTTTCAAAAGCAAGCAAGAACAGAATCTTGTAATAATGACCCTCAACCATTGGATCTCCCTGCCAGCAGATGATGTGGATTTGGAAAGGGGAGACTGGACAAGCGCTTGAAAGAGATCTGCTGAGGCCATTTAAACAGACAAATTGCAATAGATTTGGGCAAGCTCTTGAATAAAAACCAGCTTGAGACAAGGAGAATAATATATGGAAATATCATAGACGCATGCCTTGTTCTTACTCTACCCTAGGCACTTGCTATGGCCACTGCTGGAGACAGGATGCTGAAGTGTGCCTTCCTCTGAGCCCTTATGGTTATTTTTATGTTCCAGTGAAGTCACAGTAAAAGTCCTGTTGGCAAGAAAGCCATGTTGGCTTCATGTTGGCTTCATGTTGACAAGAAGCATGTGCCTAGCTGTCCATCTATTATTTTTTAATATTTTCTAGTCTTTAATGCTTCAGTTACCTCTCAAATCTATACCCACAAAGGAATTAATTCCTAGTGATACATAAATGACTATTTTGCTGAATTTGAGATGGATTACATCTCAGGTGCTTCAGACAACACGGAGGTGAGATGACTTCCCTTATACTTCTGTGATACACCCGAGAACGTGATGACATATCCAGAGCAATTTCTCTGTCTTGCAAATCTTTCCACATACACATAATCACCTTTTGTTGTTTTTTTTTAAATTACTATATTTTTGTGCGTTGCTTTTACTTTTCACTACTTGAAGTTACATAAGGTGATTAATGCTCTCTGATTGTGTAATGACTTCATTTGATTTGTGAAAAAATAATTAGAGAAGAAAGAAACCGCCCTTGGATAAAACTGTGAGACCAGATGGAAAAGTATGTCCTGGGCGTGGGAATGGGTACATAGTATTTTTGGGGAAACAATAATTTGGTGATTTTGCTTTCCTCCTCTGCTTGCTCAATGATGACTTCAGTGACCAGTGTCTCTTCTTAATTATCTGAAAAGTTTAGGAGAGAAATTCATTACGGAACTTAGACCTTCTTGGCCAAAAGAATAACCTGAGTTAAGCTTCTCCAAAACTTTTCACTAGCCAGGGAAGTCCTTCCCCATAACTTTAGTATTTATCAGAGGGGTTTGGTTCAGTTTCAGAGGACAAATCATCAGGCTGTCATCTCCACACCCAGATGGGAGTGAGTACAGACCAATCTCTGCCAAAATAATAACAGTAGTAAAGAGAGATGTGTTGACTCATTCTTGTGCTCAGCCACTTCCTCCACCAGTGAAGCAGGAAATGAAGGGGAGGGTTTCAGAAAACAAAGGCAATGCTATGTCATCTATTAGCACTTAATAGTTATAAGTACTTACCCCTTCCAGTGGGGGTTTCATACTTCAGTGGTACAGATTTCACACCACACATCCCATGACAAACCTCAAAGTCCTTGTCCTTTTCTGTAGGATTTGGAAGTGCAGTAGTAAGCATAAGACTGTGAGGCTGTGCAACTCTCACTGTCCAAAAATCTGTATCAGGACCTGAGATGAAGCATAAGGAATTACTTGACTCAACATATTGTGTGAACCTGAAATAAGTTTGACATTTCAGAGAAGTTCTAACCTTATTTGCTTGAAAAGCTTTGCTCCTAAAAAGATTCCAAATAAATACCCAAGGGCACTAGAAATCTCAAAAAAGGCACCTGTTCCTGCAGGTTTTCCCACTGCCTTTCAAGGACAAAAGCTTATGTCTTGATTTAAGTAACATATATTAGCATAGCAGGGGAGATGTCTGTGCTGATCACCAAGACTGCACTGGTTTATGTAACACTGAGCAATTTACCACATTCAGTAAGAATTAGACCATGTATCCTGCATGGACACAACAATAATTTCCACCTAATCTTTTGATAAAAACCTTCTAAAAACTCAGTATTAAAATAGGTTTATTTACTTTCCATCCCAGGACTTTTCTTCCTCTCTAGTTACAACACCCTGGCTTTTCTAGGACACATCTTTACATTTCACTTGGTCTGAGAATCCAGTGACCAGGATAGGGTGCAAAACAAGTAAATTTGTCCAGCTCCAATGTGATCTCAGAGGCTTTCAGCAGGAGACTTTTTAGAGCTGGAACCAGTTCTATACAGTTCTGAAAAGCGTCAAGCCAAGTTTTGACATGTCATAAAATATTTATGTCCAACCTTGGAACTTGTGTAGCAACTGAAACAGAGTTAAAAGAAAAAGACCCAGTCAGTATGATGTGGCTATACATATAGAGGTTCTCTTTCACTCTTGTGTTTCACTATTACATCTTAATTTTGCTACAAAATCATATTGGTTCCATTTAAAAAAAAACATCCCCATCCAAAAAACAGCCCTACAAAATCCACACCAAAAATGAAGAAGAGTTAGGAGCTACACGAGCTTAGCAAGGCTCTGAGCAACTTGATCTAGTTAAAAGGTCCCTGTGCACTGCAGAGGGGGCTGGACTAGGTGACCTTTAAAGGTTCCTTCCAACCCCATACATTCTGTGATTCTATGATTCTGTACTTTGGATCTAATTCCACTCTCCAGCAAAGCCAGGGCAGGCAGAAGATTGATTCTTTTCAGTCTTAAAAGCACTCTTTTGTTCACAACACAAATGACTTATGGAGCTCATTTAGATAGAAGTGATGAGAATTTCAGGTCTTGGGGGAAAAAATTGCAGGATTGTCAAGTCTGAGATTTCTCTGCTTACCTGCCCAAAGGTTCTCTACCTTCTCCCAACATTAAAATCTATACACATATACTTGTGACATCCAGAAAAATGTGGGGTTTCAGAAGTTTCTCAGCATTTACTGGTAGAGAGAACCAGTTGGGACACAAACCTAGTACTGATCAACTGTTTTCTTAATACACTATTTATATCTGAGATGTCTACTTAATTAGGTGGCTAGTTGTGGTAGAGATGACCAGGAGATTACGTATTTATTTATTTATTACAGAGAAAGCATGTTCTTGAAATCTCATTTACTTCTGAAAAATGAATGGGACTGAATAACCAGTGCCAGGGATGAGTAATCAGTGCCAGGTTAATCATGCTTCACTGGCTTGCACGGGATGGGAAGCTCACCCACATAGCAGCTCATCAGCCCAGACATACCCTCTGCCTGGCTCAGCGTCTGGTGACTGTGGATTCCCACTGTGCTGCTTTCCGCCACCTCGGATGGCCGTGTCAGTCAAGTGGATATCAACAATTTCTGGTGTTTTGAGGTAGATGCCTCCTTGTTCATCTCATAAAGGTGCTTTGTGCCGGCGGCGAGGGAAGCAAGCAGTCCAGAATCAATGTGATTGATAAAGCAAGCTTTGATTTATTGAATACACAGTGTTACTTTTATACCCTTTTCCAAACCTACATGTAGTGAATTCATTGGATAGTAACCACGCATAGTGAGTTCATTGGATAGTAACTACTTGTAGTGATTTCACTGGACGGCAACTACTTGCAGTGATTTTACTGGATAATAACACACATCTGAGTTCCAGGGTTCTTCCTTGTTTTCTATCATTCTACTTCTCTACCTTGTCCTTGAGTTAGTTTAAGCTAACAGAGATTGTTTATACTTGTGTTAGGCTAAAAAAAGAGATTGCTTGTACAGCTGCTGTTTGTGCCACACTCTCAAGGCCTCTCGAGGAGATAGCAGGGGCCCATGGCCCTGCTGCTCAAGCCATTCTGCAACAGCTTTGGTTATGCTTGTGACTCCAGTAATAATTGGCAAGTGCTACTCGGCTCCATCAGGCATATCAATGAGGTTTTACAGGTCTGTGATGGCTTAGGAAAAATTCCTAACTATTTCTTCTTGATGGGGAATAGCTGTCCAAGAGCTCGTGAGTGAGCAGTGTACTCTTTCCAGGAGAAAAGGAGATCTGTTCACTGCCCGAGTAGAAATTCAGATGTTAGGGGGGTGTTCGAATCAGGCCTGGCGATGCAGACACAATTAGTGCACCTTGCACCTGCCAGACCTGCAGCAGATATTAACGTTGCTTAGAAAAAAGGGTCATGAACAGAGATGTCAGACCCTGAGACTCCTAAGGAAATTATGCTGTCAGCAAAAGGCCAGGCAGACCCCCGAGATGGGAGAACGTGCCAGGAGGTTCCTTTTGCTGGGAATGCAGTTTTCCCTGTGGGGAGGGGGGGTTGGCAGCTGCACACCTGCCTCGTCTGCAGCTTCCCAAGTGCCTCCCCAGATGGGAGAGTTTGCTGGAGATGGCCCACGCTGCTCCGAGCAGTTTCCTGAGCCCTGTGGCTGCTGTCAGGGGAAGGAACAGCATGTGAAACATGGCATCGTTTCATTTCACTAAAAGGAAGCAGATAACACAATGGATAAAATAATGTTCACAGTCCCCTTGTGTGGCTCAATACTGGTGCTTAAAAGCATTGCTTGAATACAGCAGAGCAGCAACAAGCACACAGAGAGGAGCTTTTAAATGCTTCTAAATTGGACTCAACAAATTCCCTGCATTTCCTCCCAGTTTTCACAGTCTCCCTCACCATGACACATAACTCATTGGAATAGTACCTTGCTCCACATACCTTCTTTTTCTTGAAGCAGCTGGGCTGCTCTGCACTTTGAGTGTTCTCCTTTCATTTGGACAGTGAAGGGCTCCCATTAATAAGCAAAAGAGCTCTGTTGAAACTTCATCCGTGAAAGGCTACAAGGCAAGACAGAAGCCCTAGAGCAACAAGCTTTGCTGTGCCTGATTTCTAGAGACCTGGCCTCAGTACATGCCCTGACATGTCCGCAGCCTCCATCTGCAGTGGTGGGTGAGAGCCAGGGACTTTAGCAGAGGATCTGGCCCCCCAGGCCTCCTGTGCTGCCCTGCAGCCATGTGCTGCACAGCCTGTTGCTTGGAGGTAGCCCCTGGGGAACAGGGTGTCCTCCCCTGCCTGCCCCTCTCACCAGCCAGCTGCCCTGTTTGGGACAGTAGGCAGGCACTAGGGATCCAGTGCCAGGAAACCTCCTTCAAATAAGAACTTTCAGGCTTTTTTCTTCCATAAAGAGATCAGGGAGCCCTCTTACTTTTAACACATGACGAGAGAAGGTGATGGAGCTGTGACATTTCTTTAGTCACAAACCAATTAGAGCACTCACCAGAATGTGGTGACTTGGGATCCCTTTAACAGCCCAAGGACAGTTGTGCCTTTGAAGTTAAATACTGGAAAAACCCAACAGAAACCCAGATACACTGTCCCAGAAGCAGGACCAATGCCCAGGTCTCCTCCAGGACTCCAATGAACACTCTAAGTGGTAAATACCATGGATATTTTCTACTCTTTGGCTCAATCAGATCTGAGTCACATATGCTGGAAAGCGGGACGTTCCAATCCATCAGAAACATCACCTGATCTGCAATATGGAAATGAGTGAGAATAACTGCTAAAATGTAAATTAAAAGTTAACTCTCTCTTCCTGCTTTTCCAGCCTCTTCTCCTACCTTGCTTCCTAGAAATACTTACCTGGGTTCTCAGACTGAGTCACTGTGGCCAGCAGCACTGGGAGGTCACCTGAAGTGCTCACTGAAACACCTCGACTGCCCAAACTTCAGCAAGCTTCTTAGCAGCAACACAAAAACCTGAACATTTGCCACATCAGTGTGTGTGCGTGTGACAGAGAGAGAACTATTCTGTTGAACATTTAAAAAAACCCCTTTGCTCTTCCGTGGACCTAAGGTGAGCAAAGAGAAAGCCTGGAAGTTTGTCCTGCAGTGAGACTGAGCGAGCTCTGTATCTACAGGGCATCTTAATACAGTTACAAAATTAAGTGAAGGGCACTGAAAGAGGGATATTCTGTCACCTAGTCACTTCTCCTTTTGTGAAGCCACATATAACACAAAGTTAATTAAAGCTTCTTCTCTGAGAAAAAGGAATGTTCCATTTGGTAAATTTAGAAACAGCTGGTTAGTTTTATCCATTACTTTTGTGCTAACATCAGTTGAGCTCATTCAACTCTCTCTTTTTATGAAGCTGTCCTTCCTATGCTACCTGATAGCTACTAATTGCTGCAACTACATTTCTGAATTGCAAATTTTCTGCACTGATAAAAACTTTGATTGCCTGTCAGCTACACATAAGGAAAAGATCACCAGTGCTAAATGAGGTGTTCCACGCTTGGATAATAATGCCTAATGAATTATTCAAAAAAGAATGCTTGAATGAAGCAAACAATTTGAAGGGTTACTAGCAGCCGTAACAGTTCAACAGCCAAAAGAACAAAAGTATCATCCTGAAAATTACACTAATGATTAAAAAATGCGTATTAATTCTACATTTGGAGAAAAAAGAAATGCCAATCTGATTTTAAAGGTTAATCATTATTTTTTCACTAATGCTCTAATCTCTGGGAAAAACACCCTTTACCAATATTTTGGGACATATAATATTATGACATAACATATTTATATAATTTTCCAGGCATTAACTCTCTCTGCAAATTTCAAATCTCACTGTAAAAGACTGAAAAGCCCTGTTTGAAAGCTGTTACTGTCCACAGGATTCTTTTTATTGCTTTAAAAGTATTTCGGATCAGGCCCAATTACCAGCACAGCTGCATCAGACTGGTTGCACTGTGGTCAAGTATCACTGATGCTGTAAAGGTGCTCTCAAGAAACAGACTGTCAAGCCAGACCCTGGCCTCACCCACGCCAAACCATGGTTCAGAGCCTCTGAATTACTCCAGGCTGACTTTGGTGTGGTGAGGCCAAAACCTGGCTCTCACCATCCACTTTATGGAAAGATTTGCTGAATGAGAAAATGGGTGATGGAAAGAAGACCCGTGTGTTCAAATTCTAATAAAAATAATGGCTATATTCATACAACTGCTGTAATGAGTAACTCTTTCCAGCCCAGGTTTAACTGTATATTTAAAAAAAATGTAGATTGCTAATGAGGAAATAAATATTTTCTCTAAATGCTGCTGGGTAAAGGAAGAAGGATAAAAGATAAAGAAGTCCTTAATAAACCATGAGAATTTCATGGATGTCCAAAGCTGACACATTTTCAGCTTTCATAAAAAATATATTTCCAAGACCAAAAGTGATAATTTATTATGACAGACTCTCTCTGGTTGCCAAAAACCCAAGAAAAATCTGAGAACTAAATCCTAACAAACACCTCCTGTAACATATTAGCATTACATAGGCATCAAAAATAACAGCACAATGGCAGCAACATATTTATCTGCTTTGCTGTTAGAAACACTCCCAATTGTTCCACTTGGAGCTGAGCTAATGGAGACACACCATCATATGCAGAGAGGTCTCACAATGATAATTCAATGTTGACTATGCTAAGGAAGGTTTTTAAAACAACATTTATTAAAATGAAACCCAGTCAACCACTTAGCTACCTCTGTTGCAATTTTACAGCTACGAAGCTTTTGGTATTAGACACCAATTAGTGATTTTATTATAAAGATGTTCAATGTCAAGATAACACTTCTTCTTGTTTCTGGCAGTGACACTGAATGGTGGATAGACGAAATGACTTCAGGAAAGCTTAGCTGACCATCTGCTTAGCCCTGCTCACTCACTGATGATTAATCCATTCCCTCGAGGACAATGTCTCCATGTGTTTCTCTTGCTGTCTTTTTAATGTCACAAAAAGAGGTTGATAAACACATTCCAGTCACAATTAAAAAACATTTTAACTGACCAGTTGCCACTGATGATATTATTAGACAGTTTTAGTCACTGTTGTAACAATGCATTTAGGGGTGTTGATGTGAAGTAGACATGAAGTTTCTTTAATGTGCCTCCTACCTATTTTTTTTGTTTGTTTGTTTTGTTTAAGCGACATTTAAATGTTTACCTCGATGCTTGCAAGCAAACAGTTTGCAAGGGGCACAGGGAGAAGGAGATATTTTTACCCTACAGAAGGAAAACTTGTGGAAACAATATTTGCAGGACGATGAGGTGGCTGCTGTGTTCCCTTGCCTGGGGTGGGGGAGGAGGAGGAGAGCAAAAGACCCAAAGGAGGTATTAGAGAGATTGCAGCAATTACTTCGAGATCCATATGCAAAGGTGAATTTTTTTTGCATTTCCTCACATCAGGTTAGAGCACAGAGGTGGGCTCATGGGTCTTTTGAACACAGGTGAGTCACACGTGCTGGGACATCATGCTGGTGACATGGAAGCTGCTATAATAATGAACAATGTTGGGTCCTACTTGCCCTCTTCTCACTCATAGAGGATGGCATGAATTTTGCTCCATGTAGGAGGAAGGCTCATGCTTACAGTACTTTCTAGAGCAGTCCTGATGGTAGAGGTGACTACTGATAGACCCACTGCTGACAAATGAGAGGACCAGCTTTCATAAGGACTGGCAGTAGCAGAGCTCAGCACTTCTGGCCACAGATTACTTTTTATCTGTATTCTCAAACACAGATTTAGGGGGTCAATTTCCAGTGCTCAGAACATGACCTTTAATCCCTACCCCAGTCTTTTATTGCCCAGCATACTTTTATTCCTCCCACTGATCTGCACGTGCAAACAAGAAAACCACATATCTTGGCAGTCCTAGAATGAAAACACTATAACTCCTAAGTAGCTGGGCTGATAATTTATCACCTACCTCATTTAAAGTGGATTTGGCCAGCAGAACAGGCAATCATGATCTGCTTGCAATTGATTGTAAATATGGTCCTGCACCTATGAAAACAGGGGTTTTAAAACTCCATCTACAATATCTATATTTATTGTTTTGAAGTCTCATGCTTAAAGTATGTCAACTCCCAACAAATAAAATACATTGAGAACTTGATAACTCAGAAACAAAGGAGCCTCCAAGGAAGTGTAATATCTAGTGGTGTGAATCTACTTTATTCTTGTGAAAGCATTGTGGAGGCATCAGCTTTGCAATTCTAGAGATGAATTTGAGCATCTCCACACAGATCATCTCTCGGAGTTTCCTTTACCTTTTCCAGACTTCTATCTACATCATTGCCTCCCATTAGATAAAGGGACTTAGACCATCCTGTTACTTGGTGGCATTCCTACACCTCTGAAAGTTTCCCTACTAACAAACACACTCACTGCCTTTCAGTATCAGAGCCAGTCAGTCTAGGAGGAGTTCAACCTGAAGAACTGCTACTGCCCCTTCTGTGGCTATATGGGGTGGAGACAGTCACTCCTTGGTACAACCACATGCCCTTGCAAGCTGGCATCTCTCAACAGGAATTTTGTTCAAGAACTGAGCCACGACACGGTCCTAAATGGTCCTACCTCTCTTTTTGCTGTAATGCCTTGGCTTCACATGCACACAGAAAGCCAGGCAAGGTTAGGGCAGTACACTAGAACTACCTGCCAGAGTTACTAGATGTGCCAATAACATCATCTTCAACATGAATAGGTAAGTAAAAAGCTCTCCTGTTGAAACAGAAACATGTACTACTATTTTAGTTTAAGTTTGCCCCAAAACATTCCTAAGAGACAAGGTATTTTTTCAGTCTTGAAGACCTTAGAGATTCATGTAAGATGTGACACAGTAAGATGCCAATAAGTTATGACGGAGGACATAAGAAGGAGAGGTACTAAGTGGCTACTTGTTGAAGGCAGATTTAAATTCTGATTTCATTGACAAGATATGGAGAGGGATTTGCAAAACCCCTGGGGTGACTTAGAAAACCAAGTCCCATTGACTTTTAATCAACTAGACATTTTTGAAATTCATGCAGATAATGAGTAAGCAAGTTTACAGCCCAGTCCAACGTGCACTGAAGTTGATGGCAATGTTTGCTTTATGAAGAAGAGATCCAGTCCTTAGTTAGCTTTCCTGTGGGCATTGAGGCGGGGGGAGGTGGGGGGGGGGAGAAGCAAGGAAAAAAAAAAAAAAAAGCTGTTTAAATAAGAAGAGGGTAGTGGCCTTGCAATTTACAAATTTAGAAGGAACACTTTGTGGCATGAGAGCAGAGACAGAGATTTGCAAAGAGGAGTCAGGCAGGATGATGTAACTCAGATTCCTAGTGGATGGACCTAGGTAGTGTGAGATTAACAGTAACATGAGGTGTGACAAGAAGAGAAGGCCAGACAGACTGAAGATAGGTAAGAAGGTAAGAACTTGGTGTGGCATGGAAGAGATTCAATGGAGAAATATAACAGAGGGTAAGTGGTGATTCCAGAGGTGGACCTTGAAGATTATTTTGGCTGAAGCATTTTTTCCCACATGAAGACAACAGGAAAGGATACTCAAAACTTACTTTCTCATTAACCAAAAAAAGATAGTGAGGAAAAGGCCAGGATTTTAAATTCTGGTGCTTATAAACTTTGTGCTTAGCAATGGTTTGGAAATAATCAGGATTTATATATCTACACACATTAATTTTCAGTGGAATCACATAGATGTTTTCAAGGGGAGAAGAGGCATAACCCTTGAAGAGGCTCTCAAGGGATGGTTGCTGACATGAAAAACCATTTGCCCCAATCAGACTTTTGGCTTTAATCTGAGATGAAGGATCTAAGTCATTTAAGGGTGTTTCTGTTTACCCCTCCAGCTTCCTGGAGGCAAGAGCGAAGCTTCTGTGATCAATAGTATCAAATTGCATGAAGAAGCATAGAGCAATACATGTGAACATACTTCTTTTTCAAAAGCAGGGATAACCTACTTGATAACAAGGCACTTTCCACATCATAACCTACAGTCAGTCAAACCAACCAATCCTGTGTAGTGGTAGAGGATAAAAAGACTGACTTCTGCTTTTTAGAGTTCTTAGAAAATGGAAATTAAGCAGTAGGTGGTACCTTGAGCAAAATTTTGAGAGTGGATTACTACAACAGATCTAGGCAAGTATCAGTTAGTAACAATTTTTAAAATGCTATTTGAACACTTTATCCAGCAAAAATTTCCCTTGCTTGTTGGAGAACCACTAGTTTCTCCAATGGATTTTTGACATCTTTACAGACATGTGAGAGGTAAAATTAATTAATATCTTATCCAACTTTAAAAAATGCTATACTTTATCACTTTAGGATATTGTTTCCAGTGATAAGTTACCAGCTCTCTATTTTAATTTCTTATCACAATATGTTCCTTTCACTTAAAAATAAAATTAAATCCTTTATCCTAAGAATTTTGACAGAACAGTAGAAAAGACTCTTCCTCTTCATAAAAAAGGCTATCAGTTTTTGTCAGATCGATGACAAATGCCAGTTAAAATTTTATGACTGAAAATTTCTGACTTAAAACTTTGGAAGACAAACTATTGAAGAGTTTCAGGGAGACTTCAAAAATTGAGTTACCAAGAGTGTCCAGACACAAAAACATAGGCTCTTACTTTGGAACTGCCTGCTAAATCCATGAGAATTCCAATTTAAATTAAATCATAAATCCAATTAAAAAAGCAGGATTAGATCTGGCCTATACTGTTGAACTAGGAACCCATTACTAACAAGGTCTATTTTAAGAGTTTAATCAAATGTTTTGTGTTTGCAATAGAATTCTACCAGGGGTAATTCAAGGGAAAGGAAAAAGTGCTGCAAAGGCAAGCCTTCTTGTTTCTGTGTCTGTGTATATTTGGTTTGTGAGATGTTTCCAAGTCTTAAAAAATGGCTTTGTATGTAGAATGTGTAATATGATCCTGAAAAAGAGGCAATTCTGGTGGCAAAATAAATGAAGTAAAATTTAAAAGAATAGTTACAGATTTTCATAGAGACATTTCAAAATGTTGACATTCAAAGTAAATGCAAAGAGATTAAATGGCTTTGAGTAGTCAAGAAACAAATCACACAGATCTGTCAACAGCATAACATGGGAAGCTGAAACCAAAACCATCCTGATGGCTGAAAGACCAAGAAGAGGAGCAAACACCACAGAAATAAGTCTACATCTACCAGCAGCAACTAAAATGACAAATTCTGATGTTAATTTTAATGAGTCAGATAGGTAAAGGTGTTATAACTGTAATCAAGGTGTCAATAAAGCTCTACAAGTATCCTTTGGTCATCAGGACCACTCAGAGGGACTGCTGTCTTGTGACTTGCCCTTGTGACCGTGTCTGTCCCCCTGCTGCGTCAAACATAAGCACCACAGACTCTTACCCAGCTGTCACAACGTAGCCCTTCCTTAAAAAAAATAATAAAAATCTAAAAAAAGTCAGATATCTTTTCTTTTTCTATTTCTACTCTGTCGCTGTTGGCAGCCTTGATCATCTGTTTGGCCATTTCTCCTGCAGTGTCTGTATTTTTCTCTGGTGGCTGTTTGTGCCCGAAAGCCCCTGTCCCAGCTCTTCCTTGCACCACCAGTTCTCCCACAATGTTCTCCTGAGCACCAGCTTCTATTGACAGTTGTTAGCAGGAAACTGCCCATCACACCTGGAAAATTAAGCTGGAAACTGAGAAGTAAAAATAGAAAAGTAAACCCATTTTGACTTAATCCATGGACTTCAGAGATGCATGGCTGTAAGGAGATGAAAAATAGGTGTTGGGAGTCAGAGCAGCCACACAGGAGGACAATGCTGGTGTTAGCTTTGAAAGACCAAAACAAATCACACAGGCACTGCCCTAGGCTATTAGATCTGGATTAAGTGATGAGTTCATCAGATGTCCCAAGATCCAGGTGTGTGCCTCAAATCTTAGCCATAAGCCATTCTAACAACAACACAGAGTGTGCACATTATGAAAGGGCACATACATGACCAAGCCCACATCATCCATTTCAGTTGAACCCCAGTACAATGTCCAATGAAATCACCATTCTAATTTCTTTTTACCTTACTGCCACCAATATATAAGGGTAAAATAGAATGGTGTTTTCAGAGTGGGCATTCCAGCACATTTTACAAGTTCAGTTGCTGCACTTTCCCTGCTTTTCCAGCTCCAAAACAGAGGGACTTCTTTTCATGCATCCAGTCCTCTTTGGTTTTCATCTTAATAGAACCACAAGATAGGGAGAAGAGATTTCAGGAAAGCTGAGCAACTTAAGAGCTTTGTGTTGAACTGGAAAAACAAGTAACCGATAGGCAGGAGCAGTATAATATAACACAGAGAAAACCAAATGCCAAAGCCAGTCCCATCTGTGTTCAGCTTTTCAAATATTTTTCTCCCTGTAGACATTTTGCAGGACAGTGATCTTATAGTAAAGGTTGTTTTGTCTAAATGTTTCAGAGGGACTTTATGTTTGTCATCTCTGTATCAAGAACAATGTGCATTATTTCACATTTCTAAGTAATAAATTTAATTTGCCATGTGTCAGCTCAATTACTGAGCTGATCTAAGGCATGATGAATATTTCTTGCCACTCATTTTGTGCTCAGTATGCATCATAATTTAGTATCATCAGCACATACAGGGAGTTATAGTGGGTCTTTCTGGCAAGGTAATTTATTTAAAATCAAAATACGAATCCAGGTATTAATCACACGTAACTTTTCCCTTTTGGGGGAAAAAGATCCCTCAGCACAGAAAATTCATTTTCTTCCATGTATTTCTATGCCATGTCCTTCTCAGCCCCTGTTAGGTTCATCTTCAGAAGCAGCCTGTCATGTAGATCCTTATCAGAGATTTTCTGAAAACCTAGATAAAATATGTCATATGCACTGCAATTATCTACTTTATAACTCCTAAGCTCATTAAAGAGGTCAATTAGTCATTATTGCCTTTTTTAAACCCCCTCTGGCAGCCTCAGGTTAGGCTTTGGCTCCTTAATGCAAGCAGTACTGAACCTGAGCGAGTGCTCCCAGGAGCCAAGTGCTTCTGCAGCCAGAGCTGAGTACCAGCACTTTTAAAGGGGAAAAAAGGGAAAGAAAAGGAAGGTAACTGCCCACTGCTCCACTCACACATTAAATATTGATGTAAAGACTGAGAAAATAGAGCTAGAAATGCAAGGAAATTACATCTGAGAGAAGGAAAAAAAATAAATCAAGGAGAGAACAGGAGGGAGGGGGGAGTGAACACTGCAGAGCACTTTTGTAAGCAGAAGCTGAAATTAGCAGGGGGGTTATCTATTTGTAAGCAGAACAAATACAATTAGATGGTCCCCCTGCTAATTTTGGCTTCTGGTTGCACACGTGCACTGCAGGGCACACACCTTCCTTACCATTTCCTCTTGTTTTGTGCTTTCCAGGTGATATCTGTGAAAGAGCAAGGATGGAGCTCCTCCATTTTGAGCACTGACTGGAAGCACCTGGCTGGAATGATTCCTGGCAGTTTCTTATGAAAATAAGCACACGGGGATCTGAGGTTATTCCTAACAAAACCTTCCTCACAGTACTGCTCCGAGGTGGTGCAGTGCTGGATGAACAAACACAACCAAGCATCCAAGAAGCCTCACGGCTGCCTCGTTCTTCCTCTGCTGGTCCATCTCAGCTTCCCTGTGGCTCCCAGACAGGATCACATAGAGTCATGTGGAGAAACAGAGCTCCGTGGGGAGGACAGGGAGAGAAGTGTGTCCCAACCCCAGCTGAAACTCCATCTAGACCCCTCTGCAGCACGTGTCTTCCCTCTTGACCTGAACCATGCCTAACTCATCTCCTTGATGTTCTCTCTGCCATTGTTGTGGTGCAAAGTGGAGGAGAGAAATGAAATGGAATAAGAGAATGAAAGAAGGCTATTGCTGCCTCGATCTCATTATCTCTGCTGAAAAAAATGAGCAATCATGGCAGTGAGAAACAAAACCTCTGAGGAGTGCTCCTCCAGGCAGAGAAAACAGCAACGGAGGGAAAGAGAGCATTAATATGTGCTTTTCAACCAACTGCATTCCAATTTACTGCTGGACTCTATCTCACTTTTATTAATTTAGGAGTGTTTCTAGTTTACTCTGTAATCTGTGCTCCACATTTTACTGAGTTAGATTTCTATTTTCCTTTTCAATTTTTTTTTCCCTAGTTTTGTTTGTCAGTGTTACAGATGATCACATTTCCTTCTATTTGCAAGTTTCCTTTAGCTATATTTCACAGTTGCAATCTGGGCTGTCCACTGTCTTATTACTGTGTGATAAGTAATATCTGCTATAGCTGCACGTGAACCCATTTTTCTCTGTTCCTTTCATATCCCTTCAAAATCAGCTCATCTGAAATAAAACATTGTTGTCCTGTGGCTGGCAATTATTATTTTTTACTTAATAGTTTTGATCTCTAAGATAATTTAATGTGTAACCTTATTATAGTTACTTATAACTCATGACTCAGAAGTCAAATTTTGTTTTGTCTTCTTAGCTATTAATTGCAACCCAGTTGGGATGTGCATATATTGGAATGAAGCAATACTTTAATGAACAAATCTCTGCATGTCTTTCTAAAACCCATGTTTTAAGGGTGCCCAATTAATGGGGACAACTTCTGTGGTGAGGTAAGTAACACATACTGTATTATTTGTGATAGTACCTTTTGTGTTTACTAGAATTCAGGTTAACAACATAACAGAAAGGGTGTTATGCTTTGTTTTGCTTTTTAAAAAGAATAAGGTAGTCTTGCACTATGACAAGCTAACTGATTTATTAAAATCTTAATCTCTGTGATGTACTGAGCTCTTCTTTTTTTCTGTGCACACCTCTGCTATTTATGTCCCTGATCCTCCTGTTTCCTCTCTGCAAATGGAACTTTATATCCATACTGAATCCTATGAGAGGCATAGGACCCTTCTCAGAGGTAGGGGCAGGTCCATTTGTGACCAGTCAAATACACAAAAATCTGAGTTAGGCCAAGCAACAAATACTCTGATTTCTTGCATTGCTACCCAAACGTAACATGTTAATTATTAAACTTGTTTCCAAATTATCTAATATGCATGGGATATACTTTCTTGTACTAGAACCCCTGATGACCTAGATAGAGCTCAGAAAGCTGCTATAGCTGATATTTGTTAAGAACTTGAAGGAGTCTACAATAACACAATGCAAGGCACAACTTCATCCTGAAGGAAGAATGGATGCTAAGTGGTCAACAGTGAAATATAGAAAGCTTTTAGCATGATATCACTGGTAGGAGACAAAAATATGAACAAATAGTTAAGAAAGTAAGTTATAATGAATATCTCACCGATACTATAAGAGCACTAAGAGGTTTTGTCTTACAACTGAGAAGACAACACAGCAGCAGCAAAGTAATCTATGAATCTGTCCCTTCACATTAAGTAACTGATGTTTTATTTCCCTTCATTTATTTAATTAAAAGTTTCCCTGTTTGTCAAGACATAGTATCTTTTTTTTTTGTCTGGATGTGGGTGTGTGTTAGCATGCTCCTCTGCTCATAAATAGGATAACAGAAATGTGTGCATTGTTGAGAAATAACTGTATGTGCATGCTGCTGTCAAAAGGGTTTGCTATGGTGATCACCCAGTCTAATAAAAAAAAGATACAATTTCAAACTTGACTAGCACTCCCAAATTCTCAGCAACCTCCTCTGTAAGAAGGAGTAAGACTGGCTAATGTGAAACAAGACCACCATGGGTAAGAGCACTTGAAGACCTCCACACCAGGACTATGACTATTTAAAAATGTTGTGATATCTTTAGACTTTCAGCAGTCTCTGCATCTTTAGATCTGCATCTCTGGAATAGTAAAACCCACTGGATATTTTGTAGCAAAATCATAAGCCTGGGAATGAAAATCCTGTTTTATTAACTGAAAGCCATCCTACGTGCCTTGCAGTGCTTGCCAGGACCATAGGCATTAAAGGAAAGTGCTATGTAGATCAAATGTGGGCTCACCTGCCAGGCAGCATATGTTTAGCTACTGTCAAACCCAAGGGCTCTGTGAAGAATTGAGACAGATGCTCATCTCACCTTCTGCACCTTTCGGAGAGATCATGTCACAGCGTCCACATCCTTGGAATGCTTTATTGTGCAACACAGCACCCTTTTTAACACTAGTTTGCCAGCAGTCTGAGGCTTGCTGGTAGAGGTTTTCTCCCTCACCAGCCAGTCTTGACTATCTTAAGTTTTCCTAAAGTGACATGCTGGAATTCCCTCCACACATACCAACCTGGAGATAGGCGAGGTTCAGTGAATTGTAAACTTTCACAACTGATTTACATGTTCCAGGTTTTAATACCCTCTCAATTCTTAAACGGATTAAGGAGGACAGTCTTTAGCAACATTTGACAGAGATTATTCTCGACATGGCCTATTTTTCATGGTAGTCATTTATTGTACTTGGTAATTAGCTATATGGCCTTTTGCATTGATTTTTCTTTCTGAATCTACTTGAGGTCTGCTCCCTAAAATGCTGGATATGGTGCTTAGTGAGACCACTTTTGTTTATTCTGCAGTCTGGCATATTTGATAATTCATTCATTTCTTCACATGACATAAATTGGCAATGAATAAGCTAAGGTTGGAAATAAAATGCTTTTGGCTGTAGTAGGATGGATAAAAGCCCTGGAATAGCTGCCCAGCAAAAGGAATACTGAGGGCCAAAACCCAACAGTTTTTTTTTTAGATGAAGCTTAATCAGTATCTGAAAAGGTTTAGAAGACCTAACATAGTGGCTCTGAAAATGAGGGAACGGGTCCCAAAATACAGAATGTCATTTCCAGGCACTTGAGAGACAAGTGTGCACAAACAAGATGATTCATCATCACAAAATATGACAGCTTTTTCTTGCGTGTGTGCGAAACAAACAAAACTAATCATAGTTCATTACTTACAGGCTTTCCTTTGTGCCTTAGAAAGGCTAACTCTAACTTTGAACAGCTGTTGTTTCCATAGGGGAAGTTCTGACTTTTAAAATATTTTGGGGCACACACAGACAACTCCTGACGCAGCACGTACCTGCAGTTTCTAAACCTGCACATGTTAGCAGTCAACCAGATCCTGCCTTCAAGATATTTCCCACCCAGATCAGACATCACTGTATGTTTTTTTTCTGCCTGCAGTTGCAGCCTTGTTATTTTGATAACCAAGCTATTTTTTTAAGGTTGGGTTTTTTTTCTGGAGACAAATTTCAGGAGGCTGTCAGATGCACCTCTCCATAGCACAGAAAGCCTAAAAGTGAAGGAAACGCAAGCAGAAAAAGTCTCAGCTTCAACTTATTGTTCAAACCCTGATGATAGATTGCCTTCAACCTCCTAGCAACAAGAAAGAGGTAATAATGAAGACACAGGAAAAGGCTGGAGCTTTGGCCCCATAAACATTCCTTTTGCAACCATGACAGAGCTACAGCAGGATGGTGCATAGAACTGTACTTGTGCAATGTGCAAAAATGCAATGCAGCTTGATAGATGAGGGCATGTTTGTACTCTGCCCTCTCTGTGTGGCTCATACATGTGTCAATGGTGGTCAGAGTAAGGGAGATGATGCCCAAGGCCCCTACTAATCCACCACATCCATTCACGCTTTCCTCTGTTGCTTCTCTGTCCCATGTATATCCCATTTCTGAAGCTGCTTCCAGCTCAGCTTGCATCTAGGGACCTGTGGTCCCTTCTCTTGGACAGTAGCAGGTGACAGATTTCACCATCTCTTCCTTTTTGGTGCATTCTTCACTTCAACCACACTTCTGAGGTTGCTGGAGAAGGCTGGGAACCACAGTAACACAGAAAATTGCCCTTCAAAATACAAGACGATTTAGCAGAAGAGTCAGAGAACATCCACATCTACAACACCTAGACTACATCTGCAATCTTTATGCTGAGATCTCCATGTGCAGCACAAGACAAATGAAATAAGCTCCAGAACAGCTGCCAAAATCCCTTGAGGTCCTTCAGGAAGGGACAAGTCCAGCTTTGTACACCCTGGTCCCCAGTACCTCATATGAAAATCCCTATAATGGCTAAAGCCACCTAAAATAACACAGAAAAGCATTTCCCACCCTTCTGTGTATCTGTAACAAGAACAGATACCATGGCTGTGACAGTTTGAAAACAGACCCAGGGGACTCTTTGAATATCAGTGTGAAGGTGAAAGGCAAACATAAGCACAGAAGGAAGCACAAGAACCCAGAGCATCAGCATTTAAACAAATCAATACTCTGCTCTCCAGAAGCAAGCTCTCCATCAGAGCAGACTCATGGCTCCATTTGACATATTCCCTGCTCCAGTCACTCACTCAAGTCATTGCCAGCAGTCACATTTCTATTGCTGCTGCAGTGGCAGGGGAATATTTTTCAGAAGTTGGGGGAGGGGGGCGGGGGTGAGTTTATCTGCCACTTTGTGAAATGGGGAAAGAGCCAGAAGGGACAACCAGTTAAATACCTACATGTAATAGTAAGGCAAACAGTTTCTGCACCAAATGGGATCTGCAAATCTGCCTTTGTCTCATGTAGTAATAGATTTGGAAGTTTTTTGGATAGCCCTTTATATTCCCAGATGTAATTCTATATACTAACCCAGTCCAGACCTGTTCAGGAGCTCATGGTGTATGGAAACAGGGTCACCACTCCTTGAACCTAAGACAGGTCAGGCTTTGCTCTGCATCTAGGCAAAGCTCTCAGGGCAGATTTGTCAGCATATCAGGCAACAGAAAAAGGGTTTTACCATGGAGATCTATTCAGGGGCACAGGCTGTGGACGAGTTTCTGTAGTTTGAGATCTCCCAGCTGCCTTATGGAGTGTTAAAAAAAAAGAACAAGCTAGTGTCATTTAGACAAAAGTATTATTTACACTTGGGACTATCCCAGCCCCAGGGTAGTGGGATACCCTTTGAGGGTTATATCAGCATCATGAAGTGTCTTAAAACTTTTCAAAACCCTACTCTGAATGTCCTCAGCTGTAAGAATGAACTGGAGTCAACCACAATCACTTATGGCAAAGAGTTCAGTTAGAATGCAGCTGACACCATCCCACCCCATTGATGGGAAAGCCAAGAGATAATAGCAATGCTAGTTCACTCTGAACTAAAGAGAGACTTGAAATACCAGTTCAAAAACTGAAATGTGCTTATTCTGATCCTGAGCCAATCCATAACTCTGTATCCTAAAGAAAATTAGTGTAACAGAACATCAAGTCAAAGCAATATTATCTGCAATCTCAGTTTGGATAATCATAATTATTTTAAATATTTAATGTTGGAAGTATGAGGAAAATGCAGAAACTTATTTGAAAATGTATGTGAAGATGTGACAATTCCAGTAACGTAGTGCCTTTGGATGATGGACTGCTAATAAAGTGCCTCATATAATCAGATGCACAACAAAAATGCCTGACTGTGTCTTGCCATGTATCAGATAAAATGTGGAGTACTTATTTGGTATCAAAACTTGCTGCTATTCCTTCAGCATCCATCCCACTTGCAATAGATTTAGAAAGAACAAGATGCAGAAGCCTAAGAGTGAAGAGAAAGAAGACAATGATAAAGATATGAAAAATGCCTGATAATTATGCTCCAGATTTTATCTCTGTTTTGTATCAGCTCTTTCTCTTTCCTCTCCAAAAGAACTAACTGGCATGTGCTGTATTTTGAAAGTAGATTGACAGAAAGAAAGAGAATTGGCCATGTCTCCTGGCATTAATCTCTCTCCACAACAGCCTGTGATTGAGTCAGAGCTATTATTTTCACTTTCAGGTCTGAGTCACTATCAAAAAGGAAGCTATTTCTCCAACATCCTTTCCAGCAGGATTATACACTGTCTGGCAGAGATAGTAAGTACAGAGCACTGCAAGTCCTACAGAATTTGCTCTGGCTCCTGCTTTTGACCTGTTCATAGCTCATTCAATGAAAAACAAAAAAACAAAAGGGGGACAAGAAAATAATATTGCTGTTCTCATTTTCTTAATATTTACTACATCCTTCTTCTTCAGTTTACTCCATGACAGCATCTAAAATATTATCTTCCTCACTGTAACCACATTGCCTCAGGAAAACCCTTTCCCATTAAATGTGAGCTCCTTTACTCCTTACATACAAAAAACATCACCTCCTATCGCAGCTCCTTTTTTGTCCTCTCTGCTGCTCTACCTTCTGCTGACATGCATCTAAATCCATTTTCCTAAAGATCAGCTGGCATTCTTATTCTGCTCTGAACTTGAGACAGTCCCTTACTGGCCGCCTTTGGTAGCCCAGCTTACTACTGACACAAGGAATTGAAATAACCTGCACAGCATCACCCCACAGCCCAGCTGCTGAGCTCAGTGTAGAACACCACATCCTCAGAAACATTAATTCTCATTATATATATTGTGTCTGCTTCCTGTCCTCAGCTTCACCTCAGCAAAGCCCTGCACTCCACCCTATTTACCAACAGAAGCTGGAATGACCCCTTGCTGGAAGAAGATACTCAGAACCACAACCTCCAGCACAGCTGATGAGGTGGCTCAAAGTGCAGCACACTGACCCTTACTCTAAAGCTTTGGTTCTTTATCTCTCTCCAGTCCTCTTTTAAAGTAACCATGGAGCTTTTTCTTCAGATGGGGAGGTGGAAAAGGCTGACTTCAGGCAGCACTTCGCCCTGAATTTTCCCAGCTCTCACTAGAGTTTCTGGGCAGCCAGGATTTAGTGCACCTGGGAAAGAGAGCAGACACCTCTCAGCCTTTCCCCAGTGACAACAGAGTATTGCATTCATATCAGAATCAGCAAATTGCTGCTCCTAACAAATGCTCCTGGTCTGGTTTACTCTGAAGCTGAAGAACATCTCATCCTTTCTTTATTTAAGATCTCATTTTGTTCTCTCCAGTAGAGTACCTGAGTGCTTTCCTCAGCCAAATTTCTCAGCTCACCACCTGCTTTCCCTGCTAGCACCTGTGGAGATGTGAAGGCAGAATGGTGTCTGTTGTAGCAGTTAGGAAAATAATGCAAGACTCACATCTTGCTGTCCTTATGCTTGGATCAACCCTTTGATCAAGCAGCTTTCCGGAATAATTTTATGGAACTCTTTTCAGGAACAATTCTGACTTCTGGTTTTAGCACTGCAGATACTGAGAGTGACCGGCTGAGGGACTGGCTGGCAGGTACACGCAGCTTCAGAAGAGAGACAAGGCTGAAACTGCTCTGAGGTTTATCCAGCATTCATGGGAGCTCATTACACGCAGGAGATTGCATTCCAGTATTTCTATTAGCACAGGGATATTTTGCCAACACAACTGGGTGCCAGTGTCCAGGCCACTCATCCTTTGGTACCTCAGCAGCAGAGACACCGGTGCCCTAGAATGGGATCACATCAAGCAGGTTTTGGGTGGCACCATTTCAGTACCTGAGGAGCTGAAAGGACTACATCTTTATATATATGTAAATTTTTTTTTTTGTCCATATCTAAAGCTTTTTTCCCCCCCTGTTGTCTGAAAACAAGCTGAGCTACCTCTTAGGTACATCTTTGTGTCTGGACAAATCTCAAAGAGCCATCATTTAATCCCTTCATCCAACATTACACTTTGCTTAAGTGTCTTTTCAGAACTAAGCCCGTATGGAACTGACTGTAGTATTTTACCCTCACTGTGAAATATTCTTTCCTTTTGTGACACCAACTAGTCTTGAAATGCTGTAAAAATGCTGACAGAAGAAATACCAGAGAACAGCTTTAAAAAGCTTGTGAAGGATCAGTAGGTCCAGAGGTGTTTTTTCAGCATCAGAACTGCTAGGGGACATTTAAAACCAAACGGAAAAAATTCTAGAGGACACAGAAGATTTAATGTGTTTGAGGGAGTCACCAACATGAAAGGTAACATATTTTGGTGGAGGCTGGAGGGGACAGGAGCTGATGGACAGTATGTCAGCCCTATAGTAGTAAGGGGGGGCACAGGCAGCACTAGTGGAACGTGGGGAAAGCAATGAAATGGGAAAGGTAAATGAAGCGAAGTGTAGCATCAGGCAGAGGCCCCAACATCACAAACACAGCCAGAGTGTACAGGCTCAGATCCCCTGAGTTTTACATTGAAGAGAAGTGACAAAATCATCAGGAGAGAAATGAGAATGACCAGCAGAAGCCTGAGGAGGAACAGTGTGAGAAGGGAGTCAAAAAAACTAAAGAGCTGCCTGAGGTTACTGCTACTGGACTACGATTTATGAAAGGATACATTCAAAACTGCCTCAAAGGTTAAATGTGAAGCTTGGACAAGAGAATGAGAGAAAGGAAAATCTTCAAGAGTCCAAGATGTAAGCAAGATACATGGCATGTACAGCTCAGCTAGCACAAATACACTGTGAAATTCAGTTCCTGAACAGCAGCTCATTGCTTTACTGTCCTGATGTGGCAGTCCCAAGAGTGTCATTATCATTTGAACCCTGCTGGCTTCTACTGCTACAGCATCCACACCACAACAAAGGAAGAAGCCTTAAAAGAAGGCTGTGGAAAGTTCTTTAGAATCATACTAGCCTTCCAGGATTTCATTTTCAAATGTAAGCACCAGTCCACATATATGCTTGCAATATAGATGCATGTATGCACACACCTATACACATATAGACTAGGTCACACGATCTGCTGTTCATCAGAACTCTTAAAATTCTATTTCGTTGTGACTTAAATTTTTTCTTAGGAATCTAGATACAAATGAATGTAGTTTATGCAAAAATGTCCCACAATCTCACTTTGGAGACCAAAGCGCTACACCTCAGCTTCCCAAACAGAAGTCACAGTGGAGCTAGATTTATAAAACCCCTCTCATCTAGGCTTTTCCCAACTCTGATGCATTCTGCAAGAAGCTATTTGCCTTCCAAAGCAAGTGATCTCATGAAATCTTTCCTGGACCCACACCCCAGGCTTCCCCTTTGCAATTCATCCAGCTGCATTAACAAGAGCCTTGTCCACCTACGGACTGCAGTAAGCAGCTCCTGAATGGTGGAATTTGTGGCCAGTTAGTTTAATTTTTCACTCTCTATAATTATGAGGATTATTCTGCTTTTCATTTGAATCATATAGCCATTTTTCACTTAGCTTTGTTACATCTTTAATTACGACCTTAGGTTGAGCTGGTATAATTTTACTTTAAGAGATATGCCAGAACTCAAGTACTGACATCTCCAAGTTTCATAAAAATTGCAGGGATCATAGGAATTTAACTTGATAATTACCTCAATATTTCAAGTCAGACAATCACCATATAAAATAATTATGGGTTGTTGTTTTTCCAAATTAACTTTGTGGATTACTGTAGGTTACTGCAGGTTACAGTATATGATGTTAGCTAGATACAGAAATGGAGATAAAAAGGTATAATATACCTAAATGCAAGATAATTCAAGTGGATGTATAAGGAATGTCAAAAGACAAAGAGAGGGGCACCTCTTTTAAATGCATAAAATAGAAAATACCACATTTCTAATTGAGAAATGTTCAGACCGAGGATTCTTTTCCACCATTTCTTTAGCCACTGAAATTTCTTTCCCCATGAGACCTGCGAAAATACAGACTGGGACAAATGGGAGTAAAAATACCTTTTTACATTTCTTGCATGAAACCTTTGGTAACTGACCCCCCTGTTACCCACATAATCTCTCTTCTTTTACTAACCTCAGCTCACTTAGCCAGCATTTAATCATATTCCTTGGCACAATTATGGTAATTTAAGCTATAAGCTACTACTCGCTGAGGTATTCTTCCTTCAGTTTTAAAAAACACACTTAAAAAAGACTCAAAAGGGGAGTATTTTAATATACCATAATTTGATTACATCTTGTGGGTTTGTTTTCCCCCTTAAAAATGCCAGTGCTTTTGTTATCTCTTGCATGTAAAGATGGAGAAAAAATTACTTGGCATGATTTCCGTCGTGTTGATTCTTCTGGGTTCTCAAATATTATGATCCATGGAAAGTCTGGATTCATGCTTACTTCTACTCTTCATTAAGTCAGTTGTAGTTGAATTGCTGGTAGGGCAGGCTGCTGATACAGTAGGTGGGCATGCTGAATAAAATACATACCACAGCTGTACCTGCACTTGTCAGAGAGCCAACCTGCTTTACGCCAGTCTGTTCTCCACTGCTTCCTGGTCATAGCCCATCTGTTTCTGAATTCATAAAATGCTGAAGAACACAAATATCTGAACCTATTATAGGTAACATGCTTCAATTAAATTCTGATTGTGGAGCTGTGCTTAACAGGCTAACATTAGCAATGCATCTCTTTCAAATTTGTCAATAAAATAGACACCCATCCATAGATGAATCTGTGGAATTCAGAGGCTTCTCTATGTAGTGGCTTCTACATATGGTGCACCTGGCCAATATTCTTGCAGTTGCAAACAAAATCACAACCAAAAATAACTGCCAAACCAGAGTATGGAAGGTTACTAAGACAGATTAGATAAAAACCTACATATAGGGAGAGGTTCCACAGTAGGAGCACTTACAGGTGAAGTAAGCCAGACAGCTATTAACCTGAAGTTTACCAATACCTTAAAGGAGTGTTTTACTTTTCAGCTGGATTCAGTGATACCATAGAACTATAGTGCACACAAAAATGATGAAATTAATAGAAGTTTACCTTGTGCATTCAATTTTTTGCACTGGGGTTGAAACAATCAACTTTACAAGGTCAGCTTCGTAAAAACTAACAATTAGAGGAACTCAGCAGGCTGTCAATAACTGAATGAATAAAAACAGACATGAAACAGAAAAAGTAGGTGAGGGATATATCCCCAGGAAATTTGCTGAGAATACCTACAGTACCTATGATTAAACTATCTGTCCTCTGGATGTCATCATTGCTCTTTTCATATGCTGTTGGTTAAAGGTGTATTTATGTAGAATATAGCTGCAGTCCCAAGAAAGCTGGCTCGGGTGCATCATTTTTTTGGTAGCTCAGTGCATTTCTAATTAGAACTGAATACACAAGAGTGTGGTCCAGATCATTGCTACTTATAATCTACAATAAACCATTTTCCATAATGTAATGGGGAAAAAAAAAAAAGACCCCCTGTGCACATTTCATTTGCTGTGAATTCACATCTCTGCTTCAAGAAGCACTTTATGCTTCTTCACAAAAAAATAATGTCCATCTTTCCATATGTGCAGCTGAGACATAGCTGCCAGTCAGCAACAGAATTTGCAGTATTTGCAAAAATCTTTGCTTTAACAAGGAACCAGATTTTAAAATTTCAAAAGAAGGTGCTCGGTTTCTCTGGGGAGGGAAATGCTCCGCTAGTGCTGATGTGCCAGGGCAGAAAGGAAAAGTTTGGAATACACCTTATTGTGGCAAGGTCAAGCCTGCGAGATTTGATAGAGAACACAGATGAAAGTGGGGAACTGCAGGTACTTATTGTATTTCTACAAGACGTTTTATGAGATTTTACAATTAAATAGTCTAAGTAGAAGCAGATTCTAAGCTGAATTATTTCCCAGTAGGAGACAGAAGGTTGAATTCAAATCTTCTCAAGTCCAGAGGAATCCAAGACGAGGAGGGGCTGGCTGTCCTGGCGCAGTTGGGTCTGCTGGCAGGTGCTGCAAGCTGAACTGGCCCCAGCTAGCTGGTAAAGGAGACTGTCACCTTTGCACTTCTTTCTCTGAGCTCTGCCAAATGTTTCCCGGCTGCTGTCAGCATCCATCCTGAAACACCTGAAGCTGTGTCAACTTTAGCAGCATGGGGACCACTCCAGAGGTCTTAGAAATACAAGTAAGATGTCCTTCTCCCTTCTGCATGGCCATTGCACACAAAGTGAGCTGTCAGAGAGCTACACTGCACCAAAAAACCCTGCAGCTTTCACAGAGGAATTATTATGGAGCTTTCAGATAGACACACTGCCCAAGTTGTACAAGCTACTGCTTAACATGTTCCTTCCCAGCAATAAACAGTCCTCTCTCACTAAATTGATAGAGGCTGAATTTTGCACGGGGGCAGGCAGATAGGCTCTCCATTCCCAGCTTTATCCAAAGTATTGGTCAGATGGCATTCAGCAAATCTCTTCCACTTCTATCTACAGAAAGCACCTAGACTGCATTTCCAGGAGAGGCAGAGCATGGACAAATAGGCCAGAGCTCCTTCACCTGCATGCCAAGCTGGCATGATATGAGCCAACATTGCTCTAAACAGGGAAGAGCTGCTCTAGCCCAGTATTGACAAGCTCAAGACTTGAGGAAGGCTTTTTGATTTGGACACAGCAATGTGTTACTGAGGCTTTATGGCTCCTGGATCAGAGCTGGTCTCAATTTCACCTGAGACACAGCAAAACTCTGCCCCTAGAGAAGTCTTATACGCCAAACAAGGCTGTGAAAATATCTCACTGGCTACCACAAAGCCAAACCCTTAAGAAAATGTGCACTTTAGCTTCACCATATCATCTTTTCCTGAATACCCAATATTTTCAGAGTAGGTGTGCCAATTACAGCCTGAACACCATTTTGCAGTGAAGTATGAAGGTGCATTATGAAAAGATCTCTTCCGGAGATGCAAAATCATGGCTAGAAAAATAACTTTGATGTGGTGCCCCATTTCAACACTGGAGTTTTGCCTTGCATGTTAATGTGCATGTTTTCATGCCTCAGCTACACTAACTGTACTCCTTTCCTGTTTCTATTTATTTTGGAAGCAATATATGTTTACTAAATCAGTTGAAAAGTGTTAATGATCAGTTCACAGAATACTAATGTGGATTCAAATTACTTTCACATGAATCAAGACAAATTAAAAAGTACTATTTGATCATAAACTGTTTCAAATCCATGTCACAAGAATTCTAGTATCTTTAAATAAATATTCCCTTTTTTCTTTCATTTTGTTAATATCTCATTAGGTATTTAAATTGATCAAAAGGTGTAGGGACAAGAATGTGTGGATTATCTCTGGTGCATGTAACAGAGAATGAGACAATCCTTCTGTATATGTGTATGTGTGTCAAGGGGGAGGGTATCAAAACCAGTTGCACCACAAGCAGTATCTCTTCCATGTACCTGGAAAAGCAGAAGGAGACATGTAAGAGTAAGCAAGAGAGCTGTGACATGGGTACAGCCAGCCCTGCCTCCTAGAATATTATTCAGCCCTGAGAAATCAATGTGAAACCTGAAGACTGGCAACCTACATGGACTTGCTGAGAGCATGTGCCACACCCACTGGCCATGCCTACATACAGGTGACAAGGACTGCACAACTCTGGCAAGCCAGGCTTCAGCAGTTCTGTTGCAAAGCCACCTTTTCCCCCACTAGTTAAAATCTGTCCTTCTCAGGCTCCCAGACTCTGTAAGTTAACCTGTTAGTGCTTTATCATACAGGAACACACATAAACTACACTTGCAAAACATTCTTACATGGATTTATCATACAAACAGTGATTTTTCCAGGTGAGGCAGGCTAGCACCACTGAACAATCAACATGGGAGGGTAAAAGCAGTTTTTCTGGGAAAACTGAGTCCATACCAGGACACTCACCACATCCCAGTGCAGTGAAGCTGTGCAGGCAGAGTAGCCCGTAGTGCAGACCAGTATAGGACACCATGTCCTCTCCTTTCTCCCAGCAGAAAGCAGATAGCTTACAGTAATAATGCTAATCGTTTATCTGCCTTGTAAGCTGACCCAAGAGCAGCTAATGGATACTGACAGCTTAGCTTTTTGCTCACCTCTTCCTTACCCATGAAGGAGTAAGTGCAGGCATAACACTTCCTTCCATTTGTCCTGAGCTGTGGTTTAGGAATGTAAGGAAGATGTAAGGCTGGGTTTGGCTTCTCCACCATCATTTTGCTGAGTCCAGGTAGAACGTACAGCTGTTCCTTTACTCTTTAATTTTATTTTTTATACAAAAATGTAATCTATCATGGACATTTTATGCATGACAATTAAGACTCATCTAGGAAACTGTCAGAAGGAATAGGCTCTCCAACCTACTCTATTTCATTCAAGACAATTTTATCTAACCACTTTTTAACAAATTTAAAACATTGCCCATATCTACTCTAGCTATGAGGCACTGGTAATCAAGTCAAGCACCATTGACTATGAGAATAGTGAACTGTAGAAAATGACTTCTCAGCATTATGTGGTGTCACAGCACAATTTAAATAACACGTTCATTATTCAAGGTCTCATAATTCGTACATATAGAAATAGCTGCAGGGAGCTGAAAGAGGCTTTCAAGCTTTCAACAGTTAAATATATAAGCAACCTGTACCCCTGCAAGTGCAACGTACATTTTGTAAATATCTGATAGGTTGTTGGAAAGGCCTTCCAAAATTAGATCCTATAATACAAAGTCCTAATTTGGGACGAGAGATGCATATATAGTAGTGATGACTGTTACATATTTACACTGTCTTTAAATGAATGAACAGGTTTGAAAGAAACTGTGCTTTCTGGGTAGGGATCTCAGACATTTTTTTCATGTTGATGTACAAAGGGTGTCTCACAACTGTGATTACAGAAATCCAATATTAAAGTCACACTCTTTCCTATACTTTTGTAGATGTCAGTATTTGTTTCTGTGCAAGGTGAAACTTATTGTAGAGGTTGTTGTCTTGATTTTCATATATATATTTGGAAGATTTCAGAATGAAATTGTTGCAATCACGTTCTATCTGACATTTCTCATAGGAGCAGAGTTGAAGAAGAGTATTCCACATTTTTTTTAATAGTACTCAAACCCAGTCTCATATAACTCTCCTGTAACTCAATAATATCATATTATACTTATATGTATGTGAGTTACAAAATAGAAATATGACATGATTGTTTATATATAGATAAAATGGATTGATATAATAATCTGAGCTGTTTATAAGTAATTTAAAAAGAAATTTATGCATTTAATATTTGCCTGTGTATTTTGTAAAAGGGCAATGATTTTGGCAAATACCATTTAACAAAGACAAACCAAATGACAAAAAGACAAAAAAACCCCCAACAAAACAAAAAAACAACCAACCAACCAAAAAAACAGAGAAGAAAAAGACAAACCCATTTTTACCCATCACTTATTGCCAAAGCAAAGGAATCTCAGAAGTCTTCTCCACCTGATACTTGCCTGCTTGGGAACTGTCACCTGTCTCTATTGAATTTAAATTGTAAGTGAGAGATGAATTTATGCCATACTGTTGAGTTCTCAGCAGAAAACACTTTTCCTTCTCTGAGCAGAAAGTCTGTGTCCCTAGATGGAGCCAAGGCAGACAGCTGCATTCCCCTCCTTACTGAGGAGCAGACAAGAAATACTGTCCTCTTCTGATGCACTGCAGCAAGCCTTTCAGGGGCATTTATGAACTGGTTATTCACTCACTGCTGACCTCACAAAGCTGCCTTCCCATAAGGAAAACATGATTTTCTCACCTCAAGACACACAGGGAAGGTCACGTGCTCCTCTTCCTGGGTAGTCCTGCCCAGACACCCATTTACAGCTGGGACAGGGATAGGAAGTACTCTTGAAGCCTTGTAAATCTTTCCTTTGCCATTTGCCATCTTCATTGATACTCCCAGCTTTTCCTTTCATCTCTCAGTCCCAGACAGGAGTACGTAGCTTGTCTCCATCACTACATGTGCCTCAACAAATTTTTACTACTGCTGTGTCCAATCTCTACAGCAGACAGCCAGCTGTGCCTCATGTGATCATAACTCCTAATTTTCTCCACTGCACTCCAAACTTCCTCCCTGTTATATATTCCACCCTATCATATCCAAATTTGGTCTATAATTTTGCCTTGATCTTGTTAGCACATCATGACCTATACTGAAAGCATCCTCTCCTTCTTAATATTTCTCAGTGTTATCAAGCTAGTGAAACTTTAATTCCATCTTCAGATATTTCTACCATTTGTTCAAGGCAACACCCCATATAGAATTTATTTTCCATGCTGATTACTTCTCCAAACACAGTCCTTCCTCAATCCTTGTTCATAACTAAGGGGGAGTTATTTCATATGTACTGAAGGATAAGAGCACACACAAGCTGTCACTGGTGATCTGTAAGCCCATACTCCAGCAGATCTTGCAGCATCTTGTTCATGTAGCCCTGTTTTACTTCAGCATCTCAAAACAGGCTGGATATATCCTGCCAATCATATTTGATCCACAGTATGTCCTCTGTCCTCCCCTGGGTGCATCCTGCAGTCGGAGGCTGTGCACCTTCCTCTGTACACCCTGATTTCCTCTGGTAGAAAAACTGGCTCTATGTGTTGGCAGGATGCTACTACAGATCCACCAAGACCCACAGCATGGATGGTCAGGAGAGCACAATTACAGGTATACTGTGGAAAACACTTTTCCTATAGGGTGCCAACAACCTTTGTACCTCAGCACTGGTTTTAATTGGCTTTACTGAGGTCAGCTGGATTGCATGAACTTGCAGTGAATTTGACTTTGTATTGTCTGGCTATTAAAAAACATCACCAGGCCACATCACTCAGTGAGCATGCCCTGTGTTCCTATGCCTCCCCTCCTGTCTCCTCTGCTCTTCTAGAGAGCTAACTAGGTACATAACAACATCCCTGTAGGTCAGACCAAAACCCATTCTTGCCCTGTATCCTGTCTTTGGGCTAATAGCAGGAGATTCTTAGAGGACAAGAATAAGAGACAGGACAAATCAGAAATCCCTGTGCATACTCGCTCAGCTTCCAGCAATCAGCTGCTTAGAGGACTTTCTGAAGTAGAGCTTGCCTCAGTACCATCATGTTAACAGTCCCCCATGGACCTATTGTCAGGAATATTTCTTATTTTTTTGAACTCATAACATCCTGTGGAATGAGTTCCACAAAATAATTATGCCCTGCATGGCAAAAGTTTGCTTTAAATTCCCTATGTGATTATAACACTGGAACCCCCTTAGGTCCTGTATTGTCAGAAACAATGCATTAGTCACTCCCTAATCACTTTCTCCATGACACTCATTATTGTGCACATCTCTGTCTTCCTCCCCCTTCGTGGATCCTCTGAAGGGTCTAGATTGTTTACTCGCTCCCTGTTAGCTTTCCCTGTACCCTTCCTAGTTCTATCCCCTTGAAACACAGCAATCAACCAAGTACAAGATTCAAGATGAGGGCACAGTGGAAATGTGCATGGTGTGGATTTTAACAATCTGATTTGACTGGCCTTTCTTGTGAGTAAACTGTACTTGGCAAGTTTGGCTACCACCAGGACAAAAAAAAAATATCAAAATAACAGTTAAAAATCATAATGGCTAGCAAACTGTGGTAATAATAAACAGACTGGTTTATCAAGGAACAATATAAAAAAATAATTTAAAAAAGTAAAACAAATAGGTGGAATCAAAAAATAAGCACAAGATAACTTCTAAACCTAAACCTTTACCCCAACATCTAGTGAAACTTTCTTTGCTCTGAGAGGAAAATCTTGAATAAGTTTACCACTTTATGGGAATGAAAAATAAAGGGAAATGCAGAGCTGAATCTTGAGATCTCTGAGATACAGTAGACAATTGCCTCTGCTCCACTATTGACCCCTTGAACAGGGTTTCAGAAAATCCATGCATTTAAGAAACACTACATGACAGCTTATTACTTGCTAGAACCACCACTCATCTCTGGGTGCAAGTGACTCAACTGAACAAATATCTCATCCATTATCACGTATCTGTTAGAAACAGGATTAGTTTTCTATGCATGGTCAGCACAAGACTTTTTTTCTTCTGAAGGCAAAAAACTTAGGTACATTTAGGCTGAAGATTTCAGTATCTTAATAAGACACTTTTAGAGGCAGCTGCACTCTGGATGCTCTCAAAGCACCTATATCAGGAGTTGAGCTCCTCAGCATTGCTTGCTTTGTTCTGGCAAACTCTTGCAACTCCTCTCTAACTCACAGCAGAATCAAGGCAGCTCTTCACTAGGACAAAGCATGTTTGCAGTCACAGCCAGGGAATGGAGGCAAAACCCTCGTGAGGATGTGACAGTCTGCAACTGGTTCAGTCCCTTCACAAGCCGAGTCTCACGCAGCCTACATGACCATGACAAACTGCCCTGTCCTCATTATGGTTTTCTCTTATTTACTCCTTTCCCCTAGTGAAACAAAACTTTCTCATTAAAAAAAAAAATACAGCAGTCAGGAACTGATTTAAAAGCCAGTAACTGAGGCTACCTCAGTGGGATCTGGAACTGCCTTCTTCAAACTACCCTTGCTGATCAGTACCCTTAATGACCTATAGAGCTGAGCAATCGGGCTCTTGTCTGGTGGCCAGACCCTGTGCAGGTGACAGAGATGCAGATAAATGGTCGATAATTATGCAAGAACATACTCCTACGTATCATGCTCAGCATAACTGAAAGCATTCCTTTTTTCTTTGATCTCTTAAGTCAGTGACTATTTGGATATTCTTCGAGGAAACACTAATATGCCAAGTCTCCTCTGTTATCACTAAGAAAACATGGAGCCGGTTAAGCAGGCATCTCTTGTTCTGCTGTCTTTCCTAATTTCCTAAAAGTTCCTCTGTCAATTGATAGGTAGTCATCACAAATCCCATTAAATACGTGTGTGAAAATAACCCATCTCCCTATGCTTCTGAATAGGGACAGAAAAAGTCAGCTGTTACTTATTTGTTGCTGAATGGATTTCAAATTTCTTCTCAAGGAATAAAGAACTTGCATCTAACCCCAGTGAATGTCCACCCTTCTGCAGATGCAAACTCCAAACACTGCCATTCCCTAAGGGAAATGTCCCTTCTCTGTCACAGCTGCAAACCTGCCTGGACTCCAGGGTCCTCTTACCAGCAGGGCTACCTCACCTTAATCTTATGGGTCCAACCTGAGAACTAAGGCTTTTTATCTCCAGAAAGCACCTGGCCAGAGCCTTTTGACCACCCCACACTCATTTCTTCCTTCTTGCTCTCATCCTTAAAATCGAGCATAGCTGGTTTTGCAATAGAAGTGATGCTGATTCTAAGATGAGTCCTCAGGCCACTGGGAAGACACTAATGTGTATCACTAGTGCAAGACCCGCAAACCAGACTAGCAAGCCAAGCCTGGCAAGTCATCTTCTTGATGGGACAAAGACTAGCTCATACCACCTGTCCTGCAGCCTAAGACACACTGAGTTCAAACACTACCATTTACACTTACACTGCCCAGACACGACTGAACATGGCATGAGGTGATGGAAGATGAAGTCTCTTCTCCAGTGGGAATCTTTAAGAGGCTTTTCTGGGATCTGTTCTCAGGATATGGCCATGGGAAAAAGCAAAGACTGTAAACCAGTCTTCCTGCTGGCTTGTGGCATGGGACATACAGTGGTGCAGGGAAGGAGGAGGGAAAGAAAAAGATTCTGGTAACCATCTAAATTTAGGTGACCTGGGAAAGGGCTAAAATACAACAGCCAGAGTAGGTGGTGTGAAAAGGTGGGGAAAATAGTTTTTGACCTAGACAAAATAAAAAGAGCTACAGACACAGAGAAATTCACCAAGTGTGGAAGAACCATTTGGATGAAGAACTGGAGCTAAGATGATCCTTTGGAGAAGTTACCACAGATTGTGATCTAAAAAATGTTGAAAAATGTGAGTGTAATGCCTAGTCGCTAGAGGGGGAGTGTATTTATTTAAAACTAGCTGGACATATTTCTTTTTAATTTGTAAAAAAGTTTGGTAGTCAAAAAAATGGCATTTGCATTTTGACTTGCTATTTTTCTAAAGATTTTGCATTATTTTCTGCTAAAAAACAACACTATGCAAAATATGTAACTTAGTAAAACATATTAAAAACTAACAAAATCACTATAATTGATTTTCATATCAGAATATTTGTGCATCTAGTAGTATTTCCAGTGTTTTTATTACTTTTTTTTTTAAAACCTCTTTTGACTAAATACAGAACAGTAATTGACTGAAATATATTTACCTGTCCGAGAGGGAAAAGAATGAAAATATTTTCAATGTGTTACTTTAAAGATGTACACAGAAAAAGAACCTTATCAACTAACCATTGGAGAGATGAGGACTAGTCAATTGTTATGTGCCATTTGGATCAGCTTGCAAAATGAAGTAATATTTTTAAAAAGGTTTTAGTACAGGCAGACACAAAGCCAGATATGTCAAAAGAGAGAATGTAGGTCACACTAACAACACAGAATACCATATCCTGAAATGCAGTGACACTGAAAAGGACTTCAGAAAATCAATTTACCATGAATTCCCTATGCAATCTATGGGCTAAGGTTAATGCAATACTTGAATGATTATGCAGGAGACAATGATATTCCAGGTATGTATCACTGATGGGACCAGCATTGCTATGTCCAGTTCTGATACCCACTCTTCAAATAATGATGATTCTGGAATATTGCAAGGGACCCAAGACTGAGTCACTAATTTATTTGAAAGTGGAGGCCTTACCTGTGTATAACAAACTGTAGACAACCACCCCAAAAAAGGCAGAGATAACTCATCACAGTGCCAGAGAAGTGCTGGGAGGTCCTGGCACCAGTGGACTTTCAACTAGGGAGCAAAGACATAAAAGTAATTAATGATTAGAAAGAGAAGGTAGAAAAATGCAGGTTGGAAAAAAAATTGTCTGATCTTTTAATTAGTAAAGTATTAGGTTAAAATTAACTGCTTGAGAGCACTAGATGTTATCACCTTACGCCTTTTCAGTGAGAATGAGTGCATTTATGAAAGATACACTGCAGCCCCTACAGGGGCTGAAATCACATGGCATGATGCAAGAAATAACACTAGATGTTCTTAATGTCCACAAAATTATAAAACAATCACTAGAATATGGATATTTTGACACAAAGAGGAAGGAGAAGTCAAGGAAATATAAATGTTTATGTTTACATGGTAAGCTGCTTCCCAGTTAGCTGCCAAAACAGAAGAACTCACATCAGTTAAAACCAACACAAAAATACAAATGCTACAGCCTTAAAAAACGCAGGACAGAAATTAGGTCCATGAAAAAAAATCACAAGAAAGCAGTTAAAAACCAAATTTCTTTCGTACATGCAGGCAGACGCACACACCCAAGGAACAGGAGGACTGAAGGAGGAACAAATGAGCATTTAAGGGTGATGTGTTAAAAAATCCCAAATATTTTATTTACACCTGTATAAAAAGAGGATTTTAAGACGTCATTTCAGTACATCTCTTCTTCCATGTAAGAAAAATAAATCGATATTAAAGAGTGTTTTCAAGGCAGAAAGTGCTGCAACATTTCTGTTTGGGAGCAACAGATCTCCAGAACTGGCTTGTGTGCATGCAAATATTTTCCAGTAAGTGTCGGAGGAACTAATTAAAAACCCCTACATCCTTGCTCATTACCATCAGCTGCTGGAGAGCTGGAAGCTGCCTTATGTGTACTAGCTTAAAAAAAAAACCCGTGTTGAGCTAGCCCTGAAAATTGCAGCCTACTAAACCTTACTTTACCACCAGGAAAACAAAACTCTTAAACCAAAAATAAAGTATGAAAACAACCAGGTTATCGTGATATAAAAGTGAAGAGAGAGCAGAGTTTTTTAAAAGAAATTTGACTCAAGTACAAGCATATCTGATTAATCTACTGCCCTTTCTAAAAACAGCTGATAGCCTTCATCACAAAAAGTGACAAAGGGAACAAAACCAACTTGGGAAGTAAAAATCACCAAAGAAGAGGAGGAAGAAAAGGCTTTCAATTTCTTTGACAACGAGGTGACTCAAAGCACTGTGTTAGATACAGCGTTGTCTGATGTGTTAGCAAACAGAAGTGGCTTCAAAATCCAGCTTGATAACATTGGGATTTGATACAGTTGAGACTTGTCCAATATTATGAGAATATTATGAACCCCTTCGGAAGCACCTGATAAACTAACTGAAGAGGCAGAGAGATGGCAAATGAAGGTCACTGGAGAGAGATGCATATGAATGCATATTAGAAAGAATCACTCCCATGTGTCTGTGCTAAAAGGCCTGCGCTGACACCGCCTTCGAGCACACACAAAACTGTATTTGTGGGTCGGGCTCTTGACATTGCTGGAAGAGCTCTGGTAGGGAAAGGAAAGGCTTGTCTGGATCCATCTCTAAGCTGAATTTGTGACCGTTGTGGGGGGAGGTGGACGAGAGAAAAACTGTGGGCAGCTGGCAGAAAATCTGTCCATGTGCAAGAACAGGCAAAGAAAGCAAGCAAAACAAAACACGTTCCTTCTGCTCTACCATAAACAGCTCGACCAGGAAAGGAAAGACTAGGTACAGAATAAAGTAGGAAATACTGAGGCCATCACAGTTTCATTTGGTAAAGGAGTGATCTGGCCTTTCTGCTGAGCATAGCCCAAGGAATTGCAGAAATGAAATGGGTCCCAGAAGAGCCCACAGAAATTATTAGCTTGCTGAGGAGCGAGCAGAGGGAGGCTCACCCCTGGTGACACGTCCGTCCGCTCCCCACAAGAGCTGAGATGGCATCAGGAGACTCTGGTAAGAAGCTGTAGCAAATTACCCTCGGGAATAACCCCAGGGGAATTACCCCAGGGACCGAGGGCATGGTCAGAGGAAAACCATGGTGGAGCCAGATTTCCCTGCAGTGTGCTCCTGGCCCTTGGGACAGGGCTCAAGCCCTGGGAGGCTGCAAACCATCTCAATTCCAGGATCAGCACTGGGGCCCCACCGCAGGGACCACAGCTCAGGACCCCCAGTCATCCTTGGCGTCTCTGTCTCCTCATGTGAGAAAGACCTGCCAGCACAAGAAATTTCTTCAGGAGATCCTAATTCAGGATAGGAACCAAATGCCTTAAGCACCCCAGTAAATGCAGCTGAGCTCCAGAGATGCTGGAATTATATTGGATTTGTTTCTGTGAAAATGGGGGCTTCACGTGGGCTTGGATGTCTGTTTATGTAGCAAGTTTAACACAAAAAGGCTCTATCTTCATAATAGAAAAAATAACATTTTATTAGAACTAAGTTTCTGAAGATGTGACAAAACACAAATTGTTCAGTATTTTCTGGTATAACCAGCAGATACAGAACAGGAAAATATCTGGGTGTTTTACATTCTGCTTCTATGTACCGTGCACTGAGCTCGCCTAAGAGCTAACCAGCTTTTGATTTGTGCCGAACAATAAATAGAAAAAGGATTGCCAATTAAGAATGTGGGGCATCTATTTTTAACAAAATGTTTTTAAACTTTTTGGCTAAGTAGGAGAGAAAGGCAGTGCCATCTGTTGGGGAAAACCAGCTGGTTCAGGAGAGCGCGGCGGGCCCGCCGCCGCTTCGCCTTGGGTGGAACAAAAGCCCGTTTAGACTCAGGACGTGACAAGCCTGGTTGGATGCAGGATAAACTTTTGCTGGTGAATAGAAAGGAGAGGTAAAAACAATCAAGATGGATTCGACGCCGAGCCGTGCTAAGCAGCAGCTGTTTGATGGATTTAATACCTTCGCACTCGTTCCCAGCCGCAGGTTCCGGCTCACGGAGGCTGGATGTGGAGCATGGGCTGGAGCCAGGAGGGCAGGAGAAGCCCCCGTGGGGTCAATCCCCACCACTTCGGCCACTGCAGCAGCAACAGAATTTTTCCTTCCTCGCTACTTCATGAGTCAGCACTTCTAATGTCAAGACTTGACACTCAGATTGAAGCAAGCAGCAGTCCTGCGTGGGAGGAAGATAGATCTGAGCTCCACAAAGGGATAAGCTGGCAAGCTTAGGTTGTCTGTCAATAACTGGGGCTTGTGCAGTTTTTACTCAGCATTTGCAGACTGCTGGTGATTCTGCTTTAAACATGCAGCAGTCAAATGCTTGTAGCCAAATGCAGGTTTCAATATTTGCACTGAATCCGAAAGCTGATGTATTTAACATTTAAATACACTGCATGCACCTTATGAATTATTTACTCACACCAGCCTTTCTGGAGACATATGTATATTCTCACACCCACACATGCACAGCAGCACAAACACATCCATGTATATCAGTGGAGTCTTTCAGCTAATCATGCTTTTCTGTAGCTATTTAGCATGTTGCTATTTTCCTTTACAGGTCAGGGTAGGGCAGTGGATCTTAAATATGGACATTTTTTTGCCCAGTGAGGGACTGACACATCGGCTAGAATCACGTTGATGGTTATTCAGCACAACTGCAGTAGCCTCTATTTTTGCTCCATTCCCACAGCAGCAATAAAACAGTAGCACAAAACAGAAAGTGACACACCAGATACGTTGAACAGCAGCTGCCCTTAAAATCCAAGCAGCCCCCATGGACTGATTTGCCACTTGCAAACAGCTACTTTTGTTGTTGTTGTTGTTGTACTGAGGGTGTGTAATTAAGAGAAGAGGGGAAAAACATGGGATCACACTAACAGTAAGAGCAAAGAATAAACAGAAATAGATTTCCTCAGTTAACAATCATGCTTTGAGAGATGTACAGAGAGGAATGCATCAGTGAGGTGTTTTCTTTAAGAAAAGATAATCAGGAATAGCAGGTGGACAGTCTCATGCTTCACTGTCCAGTCCTTGCCTGATCAGTTAAAAAATCATTTTTCAGTCAATACTAAAGCAAGCAGTTCTGTATAAGAGCCACATAAATGGAGAAAGCATACATCAAATGTGCCCTTGGGCAGGATTAATGTATAGACAAGCTTTTGGAAAAAATCTCTTTTTTCAACAGATAAATGTATTTTGAACTAAGCCAGGAAGACATATTTTTATGGTGCTACATGCTGCCCTGTTCTAAGTACAGCACATCATGAGACATGAAATGAAAAAAGCACTTCTCTGGTGCCAAAGGGGAGAGGGACTTGAAAGAACCACTCACAGAAGTACCATTTCACTTGGAAGAAGTGCACTCTGACTTATTTCCCAGCTGAACTCTGTAAGTGTGCAAAGTCCAAGCAAACACAATATTAATCTTTGATGAAGCAAACCTAAATTTGTATAGGCTTGGGTTGCAAACCTAATTATATTATATTATATATAAATGCCAGGGCTTCTTTCTGAATAAAAGTGCTTAAAGTATTCTGTGGAACAATATTCTGTGGGGAGACCAAACTAAACAGCACTTTGAGACTCAAGGTGATATACATGCCAACCAGAACCAGTGTTGGAGCTAAAAATATGCAATGACCCTATCACTGCACAGCCTGTGATAGTAGTCTTTTTTTTAATAACATATGTTCACAGATATGTCATCATCATCAGTTGTCAGACTAGTGGCAAATGAAGACTTGCAAATTTTCCTAGATTTTTCACATCCCTGTTCCAGCAGTAGCACTGCCTGCTTGCCTTTTATTCACCATGTCTGGCATGTTTAGTAATTTTCAGTTATGATAAGATCTTATGCCCTCAATATTTGTTTGTTTGTTTTAAATTTACAACAGTTTCTCTTCTTTTTCCTCCTTCTTATTACCCATATTAAGTTTATTTCTTCTGATTTAGGAAGGACAGGAATCTCTTTCTACATCCTGCACACACCCTCAACAGTTTAAGACTCAAGTAATCTTTTTATTAATATCAACAACCAAAACAGCCATATTTGATAAGGGATGAACATGTAACTACCAGCATAGCAAAGCTCAACTAAAAGACCTGTTCCCCAGTACTTCTGGCCTGCGGATCTGCAAACACTTCCCAACTCCTGTGACAGTTCCTCTGGGAGAAGATCAAGGTGCACACGTTAGGAACATGCCAAGCCGTGCTGTAATAGGACTGGATGGTCTGAAAAGTAACAGGACTACAGGGTAGAGAGCTACTACTAGGCTAGGACTACAGCCATAGGCTGTGATATGGATTTTCCTATTTACAGTATTGGAGTGGTGGTGTTTTCTGCCCCAAACTCAGGAATTCTCAGTACAGAAAATTTATTTCCAAAGTGTGAGAGCAAGTGAGTATCAACTTGCATTAGTGGCTGAGACTCACTCTGGAAATCTTACATCATAATCAATAAGAGAGTTTTGCTCACGTTTTGTTATTCTATCTGGTCAGGCCCTGACCAGCAAGCAAGGCAAATATGTGCAGAACCTCACAACTCAGTGGGATGACTCAAGTCAGTAAAGACAGAATGGTATTTTAGAAGTGTATTGTCAATGCCCACAATAGGTCAAGGTAAATTCCATTTGCCTTAGAGATGCTATACCAAACATGCAGATTTTAAGGCTATGAGTTAATTTCCCTGATGCTGATGGAAATTTTAACCTCAGTCAAGAAAGTGTCAGGGCCTGAAGATGCCAGTAATCACTAGCAGATGATGAGTGTCTGTGCTGAATGATCCCATTTAAAACCCTGCCAGGCATCTATTTGCCTCTTCAGCTCCTTAGTTACTTTTGTGTATCTGGCCTTTGTTGTTTGGAGAGTCTTTGGTTTATTCTTCTTTCTATAGCCTTTTGTCTTTGAAGGATTGATTTATTGCTATCTGATATGAGCTACATAATCCAACAAAATTGCCTTGTCTCAAGAGTTTATATTTCTGCTCAAGATTTATGTTTCATCCATCCTTCCAAGGAAAGTACTTCCTTTTTCTTCTTTATGATTTTCAGTGTTTGTCTATTCAGAAATAAAATCCTCTTTTAGGAAAGGAAATTAATCTAAAATCTGAATCACTTTAAAGGCTAAGATAGCTCAATTTAGGATGTGAATTTTGTAACACGCACGTTTCCTGCCATCCATGTTCCCCTGTGCATTTTTCCTAATGGACTTAGATTGTTCCTACCCTTTATTCCACCTCTTCCTCAGAACCTCCTCTTCTTCTGCCCACACTTCTCCTTCCTTTTTGTAGTTTCAACTTGTTTAAAACATTGTGGCTAACACAATTTCATTGGTCTAACACTGTCATTCACTACCACTTGAACCTGTGTGATTCTTTTTCTTCCACTGCCTGGGATGAACGCTCTACCTTCAGCCTATGCATAATCATTTATTTGATTGATTAATCTCTTACCCATCATCTTTCACTAATCCTTGGTCACACACTTAACTCCTTTTTCTTCACTTCCTTCCCAAATGCAGATTCTACATTAAGATCCTCGTGAAAGCAGATGTTGTGAAAGCTCCTGTAACAACAGACTGCTTCTGATACAATGCTGACTGCTGCAGTTTAACACAAATAGCTATTTTGCTTATCATTAAATGGTTCTATTAGAACATCAGAAACAGAGCTTTGCAATGCACCTCACTGCCACCTTGTAGGATGTACCTTGCCACCAAATGCAACACAGAAAGGGATGGTCTTGAGAACAGCAGCTTTATGCACACTTGTGCATCCTCCAGTTGTGGGACTGCACAGGTAAACTGTGAACAATTCTGTAGCTCAGCTGCAAGGAAGGGAACACCAACCAAGGACTCGTCACCTCCTTCCAAAATTGCATGGTGCCTAAACTGACCCTCTGATACCCCTGTTTGGAGCTGGAGAGTCTTAGGCCCTTCACAGCACCACTGCATCAAGGAGTGGCAGCAAGAACAGAACATGGTCCTCTAGATCTGAATGTTCTCTGAATCAATGAGGCTCTGGAGAGGGGGAAGGGGACATGGCCTGCATTTTTCCTCTGCAGAAGTTCTGGTCCCAGCTGTTGGGTCTGGACATATTTTGCTGTGGAAGACAGCAAAAGACAGCAAAATATGGTAGACATTAGTACTTAAATAATCAAAAATAATCTTCAACATTCTCCACTTTGTGGACACACTCATAATCAAGTACATAAAGAAAGCCAAACATGCAGTTTTCACACTGGTAAAACTCACAATCAAAGTGAGAATGTTGTGGAAATTAAAAGCCTCTGAAAAATCAGGTGACCTTTATATGGACCCCTTGACTCACCTATATGGTTACACTTTTCTTGCCTCAGCTTCCTTTTCTTCAAAGGTGTCAGAAGCTCTGAAGCCCCCACATACTTCAGCAGAAGTCACAGATGCTTGATGTCTCTTAATGATCAGCCCATTAAGTTCAATGCCATTGACCTCTGCAGCAGTGCTTGCTATGCACAAAATAGAATAATATTAAACATTTTTAAAGGTTTTTTTCTGTTTCATTTCAAAGTATTTCTGATTAAGTCAGTCCGTTCAATTCCTATCACAGCTGGCATCTAAACCTTTTTAAAGTTTGAATAATATTCTATACCTATAAAGGAGTGTTTAATAATACTAGATGTGCAAATAAATATTTTTAACCCCAGAACCCAATCAATTATGGCCAGGTGTGCTTTGCTGCTCTCAACTAATCTACATATGGGATTTCTGATGTGATCATTCACATTTACAATGACTGTCAATTCAACATCTGCTTTTACCATATTGGACTCTGAATATTTCACTCAACAGCTGAAATCCAGATGTGTTTGTGTCACGAGATCTGTGCACTCTGCTTGAAATGGTTTGTCTTTAAAAACAGAATTAAGGATGCATTCATGCTTGCACAGTATCCTGAAATGTTCCTTGTGCACAGCAGAGCTTTTACGGGAGAATCCAGCCACCTGGGTCCAAACTCCTTAACACTCTGTGCAAGAGGCATGGGCAGACAGGACTCATTTCCTTCTCAGTGCAACAGCTGGAAGTTCAAGACAAACTATCACCACATTCTATCCCTACTTCTAATTTAATTCTCTTGTATTAACCCCCCCAAACTTTTACTATACAGTCTCCCTTCTAAGAATCGCATAACACATTATATATGGTCACAAAATCAACAAAAGCCATACATATTTTTTCCCATGAATCTCTAAACAGATAGATAATTTAAAAAGAAAACTGTTTATACAAGCAGCACACTTAGGACCTGCAGTGTTCGATCAATTACCTTGACTCTGTCTTTGTTTCTTTCTTTGTTACTCAAGTCGAGGATTTCTGCCCTGGTCACTGGCTCCCTCTTCCTTCTCTGTGTAGGAGTGGAAGGACAAGAGCTGTAGGAGAGCTGGAGGGATGATGACCTGGAGAGAGCAAAAGGGGCAGGATGGGCTATGGACCACCTCACCTAACCTGAGGGTACAGCTATGAGGATTTTTCAGACTGACTTTATGAGGGCCATGGGGTTAGCCTAAATCCTAAACATGGGGAATTTTGCATATATCTAATGCTTTACCATCCCCTCCAAAATACTGGAATAAATTTGGTTACAACACAGGAAAGTTATTGTTAAGGCTTAACTAATCTCAGAATTTCTTAAAACCAATAATTAGGTTTTTTTCTTTGTTTTGTCCTTCCACCAAGTCTGGGTACCAACTGGTGCTATAGAAACTTAGAATCATTTTGGTTGGAAAAGACCTTTAAGATCATCAGCTCCAACTATTATTCCAGCACAGTGACAAGTCCATCACTAAACCATGTCCCTAAACACATCTACACATCTTTTAAATACCTCTAGGGATGGTATCTCCACCACTTCCCTGGGCAGCTCATTCCAGTGTCTGAAAACCCTTTCAGTAAATAATTTTTAAATTACCAAAATCCTCAACTTCGAAGAGAAAACAGAAGTTCGCAGGTTTGACCAGCTCCACGTGGAGTTTCAAGTCTTGCTGCTTTCAAAGGAGTAGGGAGGACTGCTCGTTTTTCTCTGTGTGGTGAAACATGCAGAATTGCTCTTGTCTACCATTAGCAGGGTCCAATGTGGCTTTCAAACTCCTTGTGACACGGAGGGGAAGCGCAGGAGTGTGCACAGCTACACGGCGTCTCTCCCCCAGCACCAGGGCAGGTGTGTGCAGCCCTGCTCAGGGCTGAAGATAAAAGTGTACCCAGAGGACAAGAGAGCAGACTCACTCTTACTAGACCTATGCTTCAGGACTGTGCCACTGAGCTTAAAAACACAGCACTGAGTAGGGTAGAAAGATGGGAAAGAGAGAGAGGGCGGCGCTCATCGTAGCCAGGGGACTTAATATTTACCAGTCTGGGTCACAAATGCTGTTTATTTTCTTAATTTCTGCCCATTAACACATTTATTGTATCATCTAGTTCAGAAGCACATAACTTCAGAAGCATGTTCTCTGATAAAGGCACGTGGCAATTCCCATTTAGAAAAGAGCCTAAGTAAAGCTGCTTTTAAGAAAACAGCTGCAGCCAATCAGGAGTATTCTGACAAAAAATTTCACTGGAAAATACTGATTCATGAAACATGCCCTTTCTTTTATTTTTTCTTTTATTGGTAGGAAGAAGGTCAGAGAAATATTTTTCAGAACTCAAAAAGACTGCTCAGAAAAAAAAAAAAAAAAGCTATTGAGAATAAAGACATTGCTGTGTTCACCTGAGACCCAGGAGACTCAGATTCAATTTGGAGCTTTACCTGATGTGATTTTGGTCTCTAGCACATCCCAGGTGAATACCCTGACCAACTGCATGCACCTCAGCCTCTGGAACTTGCCCAAGGAACCAGTGGAGCCCAGGAACTAAAAATCTTCCTTGGATACTCGAAAAGAAAGCAGGACAATCTGCACAAATAATGGGAAAGAAAAACAGGTGCAAAAATACATTTGCCCAAATTAAATGAAAAAATACAAATTTACAACAGTCATAAAATGCTCTAAAACAGTAAGTTGCCTAGTTCCTCTGCTTTAAAACTGGGAAAAATAGAATTTCTTCCATCAGGACTTAAAGCCCCATTTATAGTGACAAATATACTTTAACCTTCCTGTCGAAAAAAAATATAAGGATCATCAAATTCTGATATCCCTAAGTCTGAGGAAAACTCCCAGTGACTTTATTAAGAGTTTTGTCTTGATGAATAGAGATTTCAGAGTTCAGGAGGTGGCCCTGAAATTTCAGGGTCAGATCTCTTCAGTAGCACAACTGAACACAAAACAACAAAGCTCAAAGGAATCACCCGGGACTCTGAAATTCTCCTCCCCCTAAGGCATCATGCAGCCATGTACAAGTTGCAGATGTGATGTGCAATTTGCTTTCTATTTGCCAAGATCTGGATTCCTTTTCTACTCCAGACTATTGTGCTACCACACTGAATGCCACTGCAGTCTCAGGAAATACTGTAAGATGCTACAAGCTCATGGTTTCTCAGACTCTGCATTCCTCACACTGCTTAGATTTACTTGTTACTATATCCTACTTGGTAACTGCAGGGATGAGAACATCAGGAGTGGAAGTCTGATCAGTGACCACTCTGGGCATTCAACCTGTCAGAGCCAAAACTCGTGAATGAGCTGCAGTGGGTCAGTGATACATTCACACGCCAACCAGAACAGCAGGTTCCTGTACAACAGGGCTCTTTATCACACACCCAAGAGAGAAATGGAAGCCATAAAATATAATACAAACAAAACAAAAAACCAAGCCAAAACCAAGCAAGGATCAAAAATTACACAACACAGACCTAAGTCTTTTTTTCAGCTTGGTGAAAATATGACAATATATTTACTTGTCCTTTAGACACAGGATCAGGCAGGTATTGAACTACAGATGAGATTTTTTTTTTTTTTTTGCAAAGTCATTTCAAAGATCTGACCCTTTCTCACACAGTAGATCCAAATATGAGATGTGCACAAATCCTCACAGAGCTCCTCAATAGCTCTTAAAAAAACCCCATATATAACAAAACTACAAGTACAAGCAAATGAATTCAAATGTTCATATTGCTCAATTAAAGCTCAGCCAGTGATGGGCCTGGGCAGCTATGGCCCCAGTTCAACAAACCACTTAAGCATATGCTTAAAACAAGCTCTGGATCAATTCCCAGTGAGGATTAATGCATATTCGTAAATGCTTCGCTCCTTTGGAGATCACAGGATGAAATATCCCTGGAAAAGCCTTAAAAAGTAAAAGCACAATTTTGGTTGCTTGTTTTTAAATTAGCTGAAGCCAAACTGAATATGCTAGACTCAGCAAACTCTCCACAGACAAATGTTTATTTTCATTCTATAGCACCTTGTAGAATGAAATGAAAATTTCTGAGTGTACCACAGGGCAGCCAGAGGGAAAGATGATGACAGAAGGTGGAGGTTAATGGAGGAAGATTGTCTGAGCTTTCCAAGTACATTATAATAGAAAACACATGAATGGGATGGCTAAGCTGGTAAATAATGATAAATCAATCTACTGCTATTTCTGTGGCTCCGCAAGATGCACATGTCCTGACACTCCTGTTTATGTATTAAATTGAGAATGTGAACTGATACAAAGTGAAATGTTTTCTTTCCCTCAAGCTCCTTTTTTGCCTAGATGGACTGATGTTCACACTCCACTTTTTTCCTTTGGTTAACCAAGGAAATAAATTCTTGAGTAGATCCACATTATTCATGTTTTGCAGAGAATTTTTTGCCTACACATTCAAGTCCTGCTGGGGTAAGCCAGCAGAGACCTATTGACTTAGTGTCATAGCAAATTACATGGCCCTATAGTCAGATGAAATATTAACTCAAGGGACTGATATTTTCACTGGATCAAAGACCAACTAATGAGAAACAGAATACCCGTTTTCAAAGAGGGTTTAAAAAGTTAGAACAAAAACACAGATCACTTAATGTACTGCAAAAGTTGCGGTAACTTCCTGACGGTTTGCTTGCCTACAAACCTCTTAGCCCTGATTTATTAATTTTAGATGCTGTGCCAAGTTCATGTCATAAAGGATAGATGCTGTGTGCCCATGCTCTGCTTGGAACTGCATAAACATGATCATCAACTAGATTTGACATCATAATCAAACCAATGAAAATAAGTTAAAGGTGGCAGGCAGTATCTCAGCAACTGCATTAAGAAGCTCTGTCTACATCAAGAAAACTAAAATTTGTCTCCAGTGATGGAGAGAAGGACCTGTTTTTTAAAGGAATTCAGGTGCTTAAGGAAGCAGATGGGTGCACAGTGGGATTTTTAGAAGCTCTTCGATGGCAACTCCCACTGAAATCGCTGTGTGTTAGGCAGCTAGGTATTTTGGAAAATTCACATTACCTGCATCTTTAAGCACCTAAATACCTTTAAATATTTGGCCCAAAGACAGCTTACTGTAACGTCACAGGAAACAGAATAGTCCCTGCTCAAGGGAAAATAGTTGATTGTATGGTCAATTAACTTTCAAGCAAGTGAAATCCAGCAATTTGTAAGGGAAATAAGGCCATAACTCCTGAGGTATGAGTTCTGATCAGCATTTTGTAATTGAAAGAAGAGATACAGCAAACAAAGGTATCTTGAGCATTTTTTGGCAAGATTGTAACAGAGACAACATGGGTACAGGTTAGGTGCTCTTCTTAAACTGCGGCCTATCTGGAATGGACAGGCCTTCATCCCATTGAAGAGTAAAAGATAAACATGGTGCTGTGGTGTTTGTGAAGGGAGTCACGGGCTGGTGGATGTGAGGGCCACGGGAGGGACACACACCCTGCCGAGAAAGCAGGCAAGTGACATGGGAGTCATTTGTCTCTTTGGTCTGGGAGAAAGATCAGCAGTAGCAATTTCTGTCCTGAGGAAGCTCAGGAATTCCAAACTTGAACCAGTAAGAGTTTTAGGGGCTTTCACATCTGCCACTAGGAGGGGAAGGATGCCACAGAGGTGAGACACTGTACCCATGCTGGATCACTGCCATTTAGTCCTCTTAATTCCACTGGTCTGAGCACAAACTGAAGGAGCCTGAGAAAGCAAATCCCACCCAAATCCTTTGACTCCTACTTCAGTAGTGAGACCCCCAAGTCAAGGCAGCCATGTACAGCCTGGCTTGCATCCAGGCTTTGCCACATTAGCCTGAGCCCTTGGAAACCAAGCAAGTTTCTTGATTTACCTTCTGAAGAAGAGGAAAATAGTTACAGTTTTGCAGTGTGCCACCTTCAGTGGCAGAAGAAGGTTTCTCCTGCCTCACCAATCTGCGTATCCCATCCAACTCACTTCACTCAATGTGGGAAAAAACAAGCAGTGGCAGAAAGGCCCTCGGAGTAAGGCTCCCAGCATAATACAGCCACAAGAATTTAACAAGTAAGATTTACTTAACTGGTCACTAAGTGTTAGCATTGCTTTAAAGACATATGGCTGAAAGTGTTTCTCTGGCCAGAAAGAAACGGAACTGAGAGAGCAGAGCAAACACCTGGCAAGCAAAGTCTCTCCCTTTTGTTTAATAGCTTTCTTCAGACTTGTAAGCCTAGAAAAATCTTCATTAAAGTTAATGGACAAATCTTCCAGTGAAAAAAAAAAGTACTTACATGCTACTAGTGGTCTAGGCATGCAAAATTTCTCTTTCTTGCTGAGCTTACCCCAAGATAGCAATCTCCAGGCAGAATTGCATAAATATTGACAGCTTTCAGGCTGGCTTTGTATCTCAGACCTGATGAGTGACTGGCAGAGTCCATGGGCCAGGTTCACAAGCCTCATAAGTAGGCACAGCTTCACTGCAGTTAGTGGGAGACCTGCCCATATTACAGAAGCCTTCCATAAATAGAACAGAGTTGCATCCATTTGTACCAGAAAGGACTGCAAATCACTGCCAGCAACATTACAGAGAACTGTAGACTCTGGGAAAGAGTTCCTGAAGATGCCATACAAAAATATGCCCTCCAAGTCACTTCCTTAGCTACTGCCATGGCACCATTTCCCTTAAAATTTAAACTCTCTCTTACACACCAATGCCCAGTCCAATTAGCTTTGCTACTCTCCACTATGCTTTCTTTTCAATAGGTGACTCAGGCACAGATTGTGACCTTCACTGGGTCCCAGTGAGTCGGTGGAGAGACATGGCAAGGGGCTGGGACAAAGAAAGTTGAATATAATCCCTGGACTTAACACTCAGTCTTTATCCACAGCAGGCATTTCACAGAATAAATGCTTTAAACAGCTTCTTTACAGGTTCCCAGTACAGAAAGAAGGAAACTCCCTGCTCAGAGGACCCATGCATGCTGCCATTTTAGATGAAATTTTAAATGGGTGCCCATTAGCAAAAAGGCCACGACTTCCACCCTAAGCCAGACAAAACTGCAGCTGAGGATGGGTCTTTGCACAAAGACAACTGTATCTTAATGCCACACAACCTGAGGTGAGACATAGCAAACACAATCCACAGTTCCCATTTGGGTGTTGAAAAGTGTAAAAAACAGTGTTTGAGATGTCCTGTTCTTGCCAGACATGAATGCTGCATTCAAAGACAAAGTATCCTGCTGTGAAGTCTGCAGTTCATACAGGGAGCAGAATGTAACAAGAGACCACTTACACAAGATGAGACTCCTGACTGCCTTTGGTACAAGGTTGACAAGAGATCTTCCTGGGTGATTCTGGGTGAATGAGGAGGAATCACTTCTCGTTAGTGGGCTGTTCCTAAAATTTTTACATACTGTCTTACTTCAAGACAGTATTATACTGCTAACTGCTGTTTGTTCAAACTAATACAGTTAAAACAGTAGAAGAATGGATGGATTTTTATATGTAAGTGGCTTGTTTTGGCAATTTTCAACAGTGCATTCTGCTATGGCTTCTTTAAGCAAAGTCAAGTGCATTTAGCAGAAGAATCTCTAGAAGAGATTTTTAAAATCTACAAGGATTTAAAGGATGTCTTGGCAGCAGTGTCAGGCTGCCCAGCAAAATCCACAATGTTTTAATACTGACTGTCAGCTCTTCAGCTTATGAGCATAAGCAAAAAATGTGGGTCTGATCATTCTCCCATAATCAGAAGACTGGACATGCATGTAGCCCCCAGGAGAACTGGCAAGGCTTTCTGTCAGAAAAAAAATAACATAAAAAATAAATATATCAATATAAAACTTTAGAGGTTGAACATGATGAACTTCACCTTTTACGCATCAAAATGAAGGGGAAGAAATCCAGTCTTTCACCCTGCAAACTTAGTCCATGCTGGGGACTGACAACACTATCTGCAGTACAGGACAGAACGGCGTGCACAAGGGACCTGCTGGTTGTGCTTTGCATTTTGATCCCTGGCACCTGCTGAAGTCTCCGCAAAGCTATTCTTATTTACTCCCAAAACCACTCCAACCAAAACAGGCTGTAGGAACAGAGGACCAGATTGCCAGATATTTACGTGCTTATGTCCTGACTGACCTCCTAAAGGGGCAATTAGCTGCTTTTCAGAGCTGAGCTTCATGTTTTAGGCATAATCTAGTCACAATACATAATCTAGTATATGAAGCCTCTAGTTTTTCCTGTTTTTACTTTCAAACTCAAAAATTCTGTAACACTGACTTCCCTAATTTTTAATAAAATATCCACCTTGATGACTTTGTAATCCCAGAACTAAAGTGTTAGAAGGCTTTCAGAGCTCCCAACAGCCTTTAAAGATGAAGGCAAGTATGTAATTAGCCCATGATACACACAGGGAAAGGGCATTAATAACTAATAACAGCTTTCCTTCCCCATTCCAGCTCATAACTCTACTCCCTACATGCAATCGTGGTCTCTGCAACACTCATGGTGGTTCCTGCAGCTGTGGAGCTGCACACTTCTTCTGCATGTCTTCACCTGAACAGCAGCCCTACTTCACACCTCCCATGCCCCGAAGAGGTCATTCACTTGAGATGTTTCTCACCAGTCACTGGCTTTCAGTCCTCTTTGGGTTTGACACCACAAAACTATTTCTCTGGATTAATCTGTCATCCGTAATTCTGTACCTGGATTGAGAACTCCTTGGGGCAGGGCCAGCTTTGTGCTCTGTTTGTACAGTACCCACCTTAGGGACTTTCCTGTGATAACTGAAACAGTAAATACATACCCTCCATGTCATTACAGAGAATCCTGGGCAAAAGGGGGAAATTACTAAATCCTAATACCCATCAGGCTAATCTCTGGATCACGCTTCTTCTCCACAACCACAGGGATCCAATGGAATTGTTAAAACTGATCAGTGTAAATGTTTCAGCACAAGATGCAGAACAGAAAATGAGAAACAGAGCAGCTGCAGGGATTGCTTGAAAGCCAGTGTAAGTATCACCATCCTTGTGTGTAAGTAAGGGGGTGAGATTGAAAATAAACTTCTGGTTCACAGTATGGTGAAAGCACTTCACTCCGACGCTTTCCAGTAGGCTTCTCTGCAAAGCTACTATAACTGAAACAAATTTGAAAAGGTGTTCTTCAAGAACTCCATAGTAAAAGAGAGGGGGGGAGGGATTTTACCACTTTTTCAAAGCCTCCTAGTGTCACTTGACAATTTTTTTGTCACATCGATTCAAATTCGCTTTTTCCCCTGAGAAGTATAAGAATTCATCAGTTTTCCCTGTCTGATTTCTGCTGTCAAATACATCAAGAAGCATGTGCCTCTCCATAATTCAAATTCTTTTCTACCCACTTTGATTGTGTGTCTCTTTTCTAGATGTATCATAGTAAGAACGGTCTGTCTCAAAGGGAGGTTTCCTCTGCATGTCCTTATATGGCAGGTATACACGATCACTGAAGAATAAGACCTATTCATACTCCTGTCATCAATGTATTTTATGTCCCCATGCTGCATGACAGCCATTTTGATGGTCTTGTCTACAGGGAATATTGCCACGAACTTCCTTAGACTCTGCAAGGAATGAAAGGAAATTTGCTCCTCCAAGCTTAAGTAATTCCAGCTGTTTCAGGAGAAAGCAAAATGGTAAATTCATGCTCCTGAGAGGCAATAAAGCAAATTCTGATTTAGCTAATTGTCTTAACATAGGAGTTGAGGATAACTTCACATTTCCGTGGAAGCCAGTTAAGATCTCATGTATTTCCATTTACCTTGAACAACTCCCAGTCAGCCTATCAGCAGATCCGTTGATAACAAGAGGTTGGTGTGACAGATGGTAATTGCTAGCAAAAAGTAGGTGTTCATCTCACTTTTCACAGAGCTCTAGCAGGCTGTCGGTCCTGGAATTTGGATGCACGTGGCTTTTTGGTTATATTCTGTCCCCAGAGTTATGCAGAAGGCATTTGTGCCACCATGTTATTTGTGCTACATCTTCAGAGACTCCAAATGTCACATGTTGCTAGGGAAGGTCTTCAAAAATACTTTAAATCTATCTGCAGCACTGGATTCCTTCAACACAATAGCTTTCTGAAACTTCTTCACCATCAGTTGCTGTGGTACCCACTGAGGATTGCAAACATCAGTGAAGGTAAAAAAAGAAAAGTAATTCCTTTGCACCACCTAAACACCCTAAAAATATTGAACAAAAAAATAAAGGGAGAAGAATGAAAAGAGAAGGAAGGTAAGCCAGCTGTAATGAGGAAAGATGTTCTTACCCTAACGCTGGGGACTTCCAAAAGGAGTTCACAGCTCAGTGGTGTGAAAACATGTCAAGGTTATTGTACCTAAGGCATGTCTCTGCTAACTAACTGTTGCTTACTCTGGTGACCTTTACCTGTCTGCTTACTCAGCTTCCCTGGACATTGTGAAGTGCACAGAATGTATCCTTTGCACTAGGTGATCAATACCTTGGGCTAAATTCCCCTTGCTTACTACGCAGCCAAAGAGCTGTCCCCTTGTTTTGCTCCCATGTTGAAATGAACTGTATAAGCCATCATCTCTAAACTTCATTGTGAACTTCTGGGTGCCTCAGAAAAAGGTATATGCAGCTTGGTAGATGAAGGTGGTGTTAAGCTTGTTTCTGTCCATACAGAATAAATATGGTAGAGTGGGGTGTGTGCAGGTGTGTGTGGTGGTGGGGAAGCTATGAAGCTCTGTCATTGCTTAGTTTGACTGTCAAGGCAGAAGAAAGAGCATTAAATATAAAGTTGTGTCATTCTTCTCATATTTTCTCAGCATTCCAAAATACCTACAGTGATGATTTCTCCTCTTTTAAAGGAAGAAACTTTGTGAGACTTCTGATTCTGTAAGACCTTTTCAGGCTTACAGAATCACAGAATGTTTGGAGTTGGAAGGGACCTTCAAGATCATCTAGTTCCAACTTCCCTGCACGGGCAGGGACACCTTCCACTAGGAACAGGCTGCTCAGAGCCCCATCCAACCTATCCTTGAACACCTCCAAGGATGGAGCTCCCACAGCATCCCTGGGCAGCCTGTTCCAGTGTCTCACCACCCTTACACTGAAGAATTTTCGCTTGATCTCTAAACTAAATCTCTCTTCTTTCAGTTTACAACCCTTTCCCCTTGTCCTCTCTCTGCAAGCCCCTGTAAAAAGTCCTTCCCCAGCCTTCCTGTAGGCCCCCTTCAGGTACTGGAAGGCCACTAAGAGGTCCCCCCAGAGCCTTCTCTTATAATTACTCAAACAATTTCCCATTCAGTTAAAACACTGCATATTACAGAAACCTGGCATTCACTGCTGTATATTGTTCCTTGATGATCTCAGCAAAACTAAAGCTGTGGCTCTGTGGAAAAAAAACACAAACCAAACACACACACCTCCAAAAAAAACCCCTGGAAGGCACCAGTGATGTTACCCTTGCCTTTCTTTTCTTTGCCCAGCTCAGACAGACTCTGCCTTGAAAGGATCCTTCCATTGCCTACTGCTGGCTGAAGCCCCTTCCTGATGAAGTCAGAGAGAATCAGAATAAGGTTTGCAAAAATCTGAGAATAAAAATAAAACAATCACCCAGCAATCAGAGTAAAAAGAAATTGTAAGCAAGCATTTGTATCAGTAAACTTGAAAAACATCATCTGCTGTCTTCACTTAATGTCAAGAGTTACTGATGTCCATTCTCATAAATATCATCTTGTAACTGGCTTTTCATCCCTTTCCATACATGCCTACCCTCCCCCTCAACACGTGCTCTGTTCTAGTGTATGGCAGGAATTGAGCTAAGAAAATTCCAGGCTGGTGCATTGGCAAATCTCATCAGATTTCCATATAGTGCTGGAAATTTACACTGATGGCTAAATTAACCCATTAAAGAAGTTATTCTGGCCAATGAGTTAGTTTGTTTATGAGTAAAAGGAAGTAGTAATTGTAAACTAAAGTGCTATTTGAATATTCTGTCTTTACAAACTCTGGTTCAGCAATGCTTACACTAGTTACATTTGACTAGAACTGAATCTGTGGTGCAACTTGAGTACAGGTCATTTAATGAGCACTTAACTAAAATAAGATATTTTACTACCAAACGGTACTACTGAACCCTACCTCCGTTCCCTCAACTCTTTCAGAAAACATATATATCCATAAATAAACATACATTGTTCATCTGCCTAAAGGCCAAGTGAATATACTTAGTGCTAGTTGAAATAAGACAGTTGAATGCTGCTGAACTCTTACTGAAGTAGCTAGCAAAAGGCCTGAGGAACGGAACACAATAAGCGTTCAAAAACATCTCACAATGTAATAATCAATGTGTAATATGAGCTAGAGGTTAGTTAAATAAAATGTGAAAGCTGTATTAATGAGCCCTTTTGCTGTCCAACACAGCATTTCATTTTCTTTCACAGGCTGCATAATGCAGGGCCTGGGAATAAATTATAGATGAAACCCCCATCATATGTTTATAAATACACTAACATTAGCATTTTACTTCCTCATAAATCTGCACCAAACATTCAGGCACAAGATAGAGAGCCCTGTAAAACAATGATATATTCTCTGCTTGCAAGACTTGCCTAGTGGCCCATTCATTTCTACTGCTGTTCTTCAAACATTACTTTCTTCGCTCATGCCCCCTCATTTAAAATCCATTTTAATTTAAAGATGTTCGATGCAGTCCTAGTGGTACATTTACTCATCCTGGTTATACATCATGGAGCAGGGAAAAGAAAATTGTTTAATCTAGAGATACGGTTCACTGTGGTCACCACTGAACAGTGGAGTAATTACCAGATCAGCTCTGCTAAAAATGCACTCAGGGTGTTCTGTGACCTATCATCTTCTAATCTGCATAGTGAAGTATAGCTTCATAACTATAAATTGCTGACTTAATTAAAACCAGGACCTTTCTGTCATTTAATTACAGGGAGAAAGGTTATTGCTTAAATGCAATTTTCCAAATGTGATTTCTTAACAGTTATTAACTGCTTCACCATCATTTATTGTTTCAGATTTTTCAATTTGAAAATAGTCCCTGTGACAGAAGTAATGACTTCATGAAAAACTCAATCTAGATGGAGCTGAGCAGACCCATTTGTTTCTCGTAAGTGGAGCAGACAGAAAACTTGAAAATGTCACAGGAGGATCCTGTGATTGCTCCACTTTACAGGAGTAATTAAAAACCAAGAGGTTGTATTAAAGGTGAAGAGAAGAGGTTTATGACAATTTCAAGGTTTTTCCCCCTTTCTGAAATACTGTGCTTGCATTTTCAACTCTATTAGGAAAGGCACAGATTAATAATTTTTAATTTATCCCAGTCCAATACACAATACTAGTACCAATACACTAAGGTAAGTCAATTAGCTCTGCAGTTTTTCTACTGATGTTCAAAGACCCACCTAAATCTGAAGCAAAAGAAGTTCCGTATGAATTCCCTCTGCACATAAAGCTTTTCACTTCCAGGAACTGATGTTTCCATGAAGTGTGCATTTTAACTAAAATTTGAACAGCAGCTCATTGTCTACAACAGACCTTCTCATTCAAGAATGAACTTGATTCTGCTAAGCCACTTTTATGTGAATCTGAGTCCAGCGAGAGAAGAAGCAGCATCAAGGCCTGACCTGCAGAGTACTGCATGAAATTCTATTTGAAGGACAAACCTGGCTGTTCCAGTTCAGAAGAACAGCTAAAGTCACTTGCAGGGTACTGCAATCCAGTGAAAGGCCAAAAAAACCACCACCAACAAAAAATATCAAACAAAAAACCCAAACAAAACAAACACAAACAAAAAAACACCCAAAAAAACCCCAAAACCCAGATGCTTACTGTTGCCAGGACACCAATTTCTTGCTTCTAAGAACACTTTTTAATCTGAATTTTCCTTGCATCTCGTTTTGTGTAATTAATAGTCCTTCCAAAATACATGTGAATGTTACATGCAAGAGGTTTTGCAGATCACAGAAAGCTTCATTGTTCAAGAACAGCATAGTGAGAAAAGACACTTTCTACCAGGCAGTGACATACTCCATTGCCCTTGGGGTGAGGCTGCTACACTCACATAAACCTTCACCACCATCACTGATGAGGGCTTTAGGGTACCAGAGGAGCTAATAGTGGCTATGGCAGGCAGCACTACAGATGCATCCATTTTAAACAGCTTTGTCATCCCATAAACACATCATAGTCTTCTTATCATTAATCCTCCAACATCCTCATTAGCGAGGGGAGAGCTGCTGTCCCCAGGTCATTGGTGTGGAGCTGGAGGAGAAAGGCCACATCGTGACAGTCTGGGACCTCCAGCTCCTAGGTTAGAGCTCTGAGAGCTGAGCCTCTCCTTTCCTGAACAAACAAGTCTCGACGATTCATTTTACAACCCCTTCTCTGGCGTATTCAGCTGCATATGAACTAACTGTGAGAATCTGAAAGTTAGTGGAAACTGTAACTGAGCAGTTAAATTCTGCAGCACCGTTTGCTGCAGACACTCACCATATGCATGGTGCTGGCTGGACTGCACAAGCCATGTGGCAGTGTTTCCTCTCCCTGCAGCAGCACAGCTGAATATTGCCCATTCAGAATATGCTCTGGATTTACTATTAATACAACTCCCAAAATATTTTCAAACCATGTGTCACCTCTGTTCCAAACTGTGTTACTAAGTGGAATACAAGCTTTTAACTCTTTATTTTTTTTTTAATTGTGAGGACAAATAATGGTTTTGGTTAGTCACCAAACATATGTGGTATTGGTTTTGTTCCCTGACTGGTAGACTTGCATAACTTAGCAATGGAATCAAAACTGTAAACAGACAACATATGTGCATGTACGATGTGCAGTTTGCTTTCAGCTAATGATCAAGCACTCTGGGTTACAGTTTGCCCTTGGCAAGTATCTGTACTAGCATAGCTTTAATCCTCACATGTTTACACTCAGTGCTGGCAGGGGAGTGGCAGTGTGGCACAGGAAATAGCACAAGGGAACATGAATTATCTATTTTAGGACTCTCTCGAGATGGCCTCTGCAAGAATAAAAACTACAGAGCAAGAAAATGCAAGAGAGGGAGAAAATATGGAAGAGCTTAGGAGAAAATAAGATAAAATGCAGCCACTGTAGACAGAGAATAGGACAAGGGATGGTGGGCTACAGCCACATTCCCTGGAAAGAAAACACAGCAGCTCTGAGCACAGAGCACCAAGCATAGACAAGGACTCAAGATCTGGACTATCCTGCCACACCAAAGCAACATCTTAGTGATATATGCTGTGACTGTACCTGTTCATTTAGAAACCAGCATTATTACCAGGTTCATAGAATTACATGGTAGGGCTAATAAATTACATTATTGTTGTGACCTTTTCACTAAGCAGAGGAAAGCTTCCCTCTGCCAGGGTGCAGGATCTTCTCCTACAGAAAGCAATGCACCTTCCATCCCCATTTAAAATGAAGTTAGAAATTATACTTTAAGGAATGCACCCGACTCCAGTGCACTGAAGGAGATTGGTAACCATCTTCCAGTCTCAGTTCTATGTTCAGAACACTTCTCTTTCCTTCCCAAAATATGTTAGCTACTCTGCAGGTGGAGGAGGGAAAGCCAGTGCCTGACACTGCAGACAGCCTGCGAGATTGTGTCCTGCAGAAGTCACAGGAGAGCTCCCTGCTATCACAGCCATGCTGGGTTTGAGTTTTGATAAAGTCCTTCGTTTGTCCAGAACTTCTAGGGAACAGACATTCCCTAAAAGGACCTAAAGCTCACTTGTAGAATGTAATGATGGGTAACCTCTGGTTCCAGCTCTTCTCAAACACTTTTCTATCTCCGATGCCACTGTAAATGGGACTAATCTAAGAATCAGAGACCAAGTTCCTAATAGCAAAGGACAGGCCCCTCCACAGAAGAGAGAATGTTCCAGACTTTGTTCACTCTTACTCAAGATTCTCCAAAATTCAGAAAGAAGTAAACCTAATAAATTGCAGGTAGTATTTTCAGCCCTAGCAGCTGCTGAGGCTCACAAGGCAACAGGACACCTCCCACGGATCAGGGACTTTGGGAAGTGCACTGAGGGAAGCAATAGTTACTATACAAATACTCAAGGACCAAAATCAAGTGAACCCACTAACATCAAAGCTGTTTCTTCTTTAAAACCTGACAGATTCTCATAGGTTTCTGTAAAGTAGGTACTCCTTTAGGGAACACAAAAATAGTAATGGATGCCAATAGTTTGGTTAAATTAATAATTCAACCTTGGATATGCTGGGGACCAGTTATCTGCTCTGAAGCAAACTTCTCATGCTCACCTATTCAGAAATATGCAGTGCTGCTTTGCAGATAGAATTGGCTTGATCATGTGCAACAAGACCTGCTCTCAGTGGGGTCTGCCCAAGCATGTGTTTACAAACATCACCATGGCCTGCTGTCTTACAGGCTTTACATGGTTCCCTTTGAACTACAAAAACATGGACTCCCAGAGAAGCAGCACACGGATTGCAAACCACACTATTATAACAGGACATAATGGCTATGCAGTTTAATAGCCTGAAAATACAGAATGAGCCTTTTTTGTAATTTCCTATAGTTTGTTCATTTGATTAATTGAGCCCATTCGATTTCCATTTAAGACTATTAGCAAGTCTGTAGCTTTAGCTATTTTTGTCTGTGAGACTCAGCTTGGAGATTTCAGAAGCTTAACATTCTAGCTGCATGTCACTGCCACCATTGTCTCTTGTCACAATTCTAATTCTATGTTCTGATAATAAAATTTCATTAGTGTCTGCACATCCTTTGCCTTACCTTTGAAGTACTGTCTTGTGCTGAAACGATTAGCAGTACTTTACGTCATATCACTTGACTGTTTGACAGCCATTGTGAGTGAGCTAAACAGGGAGAAATTAAAATTTCTGACAATTTCCATTACATCTAAATTGCTGAGAAATTAAGGGATATTTACTTTTACAATTTTAAAGGTTGTTTAAAATGTAAACTGACTTCATTTTATTAGTAGATTCTACAATGTACTAATTCAAAATGACTACATGGCCTTATGTGAATAAATTACCAACTCATTTTCGAAAAGCGAAGGACATTTCCTCCAGGCTGCTTTTTGACTGTTTGTGTCAGTAGAAGAAGAAAACAAAAACACTTATGAATATTTCAGAACAGAAGATATTGCTTGGTGCTTGTATTCCTTGTTTCATCTCAACAGAATAATGAGGTTATTCCTGTATGATACAATTTTTTAACAACTTAACAAAAAAGCATGCCATGAAGCAGCGAGTTTATCATATGGTGTTAATTTATTTTGGAAGGGGTCTCTCTTGATCAATGGCTTGACCCTTGCTAACCCAATCACACCCTATATGCCCAATGACTGAGCTCCATTTAAAAAATAGTTTAGGTTTTTCTACTCCCCTTCTCCTATTTACTCTGCACAAGAACTTGCCCCCTCTCAGAGATGTAAACATGTATATATGTATCTATGTATGTATGTCATATTTTTATATGATGGCTTTTGCAAAGTAGCAGCTTTGTTCTTTCCAAGTTACCAGCTGGCTTTCCCTCTGAATTCACCAGCCAGCCTTCCAGACCTTGCTGGCTGGCCACCAGGGTCAACCACCTATGATGTGACTTCAAGTCACAAGATTGTGGGTTTACATGTTTGGTGTCACAGTTTCTTCCGTGATTCAGTATTGCCTTGAAACTAAGTGGTCATTATCATTGCAGGCTCTTAAGAATCATAGAATCATAGAATCATAGAATCCTAGGGGTTGGAAGGGACCTCGAAAGATCATCTAGTCCAACCCCCCTGCCAGAGCAGGGTCACCTAGAGTACATCACACAGGAAGGCATCTAGGCGGGTTTTGAATGTCTCCAGCGAAGGAGACTCCACAACCTCTCTGGGCAGCCTGTTCCAGTGCTCTGTCACTCTTACAGTAAAAAAATTTTTCCTGATATTCATCTTAAACCTCCTATGCTCCAACTTGTATCCATTACCCCTTGTCCTATCACTGTTCAAACACTTTAGCATAAAAAGGTTGTAAGAAGCTTACCACACTTTCATGGGCTTGTGGGGTGTCACCAGTCAGGTATGTATTTCAGACACAAATACATTTCTGAAGTTTGGTTTTGGCCCTTTGATGACGCAGAGCTGTAGCTTAGTTCTTATGCTAATTTATAAAACTGAGGTAGTGCAACTGCCTATAGTTATTTAGGTTTCAGGTTGGGAATGAGTGTTGTTAACAAGCTCATGTCTTTTATCTCAGCTGAAGTATTACAAGGAGGGCAGGCTCTCCTATACAACTTGGATTGCAGCCAAGAAAATCTGGTCATGGCTCCTCCACTCTAAAACTTTTCCTCTGATTCCCCCAGACCCTCTTCCACACTAGCTTTCCTCTCAGACTGCTGAACCTCCATTCCATCATTTATTAGGATTTTCGAACTTGAATTCTTTCCAAGACTTTTCTTGGTGTCTAATCACAGCTTTCTTCACAAACAATTTTTTTAAAGGTCTCTGCATAAGGCCCAAAGACAAACACTGCTCCTAAAAGTCCTAATGCTTTGCCTTGTAGGTACCTCTTTTATAGACTCCATTGTAGACAGCATTCACATGATCATTCTAGGATGAAACCTCAAATGGCTGTTCAGAGTGTGCTGGCATGTTGAATGCAGCTTATTCCATGAAGTCTGGCACCATAAAATGGGTATAATAGTTACCTACCACATAGGATGTTGTAAGGCTTAATTTATTGCTGCTGTAAAGCATTTTAGATCCTTAGAAGAAGGGTGTTAGGAAAACATAAAGCGCTGTTGCCATAAAACATTTGTCTGGCTGAGAGCTCTCTTATAACACTGGTCTGCTTCAGAAACAAAGAGGGATGTAGGGAATCAGAGTGTCTCACCAGGCATTTTCCATTAAGAATAGAAGCACTGCTTTAATTTATTTGGTGTCAGCACACATCTTCTAAGACTCTTGGTGACGGAGATGGAGGAAGAGTAGTGAGTATGTCTATTGCATAAAGCACATGTGAATAAAAGATTACTAGGACGTGGAAAAGTATACAAGCTATTTCCCATCAGCTAAGAGCATTTACTAAGAGAAACAGATATGTAAATGCAGGAACTTTTAAAACTTTTAGTCCTTCACACTAAAGCAAATCATTCTGAATAATGCAAACTGCAAGAAATGCTGAGCGAGAATGTGAAAACAGAGAAAGATTCCAATATTTTTGATGACTTGTTGTGGGCAAGTGCTTCACTTTGTTGGGATTTTTTGAGAGGCAAGAATCGCAGCAGTAACTGCAACCACGTTCAGTGGCTGCCACCAAAGCTCACTGTGCTTGAAATTCTTTTTTACATGCTTTGCTGAATCAGAACTCTAGCACATGAAATACACTTTGATCTTGACAGTGGTTCAAATCTTTTCCTTAAAGTCAAAGACCATTTTGTTGGGTTTTGTGGGGTTTTTTTTGCTTTGATGCACCATCAAGCTCATGCACATTCTTTGTCAAAATATATCTATATAATAGGGCTATAATAAATAGTTTTTTTAACAGTTCATTTAGGATTCCAAAATGATGAGGTTTGCAAAATGCAAAGAAAAATCACATAGATTTTTTAAAACAAACATGCTGTAACAACCCTGAATTAATACTACAACTGAAAGAAAATTAAATCTGAGATAAGTTTATGTGACCTCAAGGCTTTGGGGCATCACACAGCAATATGCTAAAGACAGACTCATAGCCACAAGTTACATTTAGGACTCAAATCACGTATGAGTGGCACATTTCAAATGTTCTTCTACTCCTTAAAATAGATATGTACTTACCAGATGCTGACAAATGGACACTCCATAAATGGGTAAAGAAAGATTTCTTCTTGTATTTGATTTGCTCTTGCATTCTATGTCATGTCCAGCTTCTGCTCACATGCTACTGAGTCAAAAATAGAGCTATTCCATGAGAAATATTGATGCATGAGATTCTTGATCTGCCCAGAAGACAACACAGCATGTGACAGCACATATTTCTTACAAGATTTTCATTGTGTTCACCAGAAATCCCCATATAGGTGCTCATAACTTGGGCTCTACATTTTGATTCCAAGAATCAGAGGTTATAAGTCTCAAAAGGACTTTTAAGACCCTGGGCTGCCCTCTGGCAAAACAAACACCACAATATTCCTCCAGCAAATTGGAAAGATTCAGAGGAGCATCTCAAGTTTCAGGAATATACTTAGATCAAACTTCCAAACCTCTTCCAACAATATGAAAACAGAAATAAAAATGGCAGGTGCATCTTTTCCAATGTCCAGAAACATAAAAATCATGGGTCACTTAATTGAAGTGATTGGAAGTCAAGAAGATAATCTAAATATATACAGCCTTTCTGTGAAGTCTGCTACATCACAGCTGGACTTCCAGAAAGTTTGCTATGAAAGCAGCAATAATATCTACAGCTAGACAGCACAAAATGGGCTCTACTTTAAATTCTGATAAAATGTAAAACTAGGACTGTATCCTAGAATATAACTATGGGAACAAATTACTGCAAGAACAGGCTTAGTGAATTCGCTGTGCAATGACCTGCTTCATAGCAACTTGTCTGTGTCTGTGCGCTCCCTCACTGAAAGTATCTCCTAGCACTGCTGTGGAGATAAATGTATAGAGAACTGTATGCTAAGTCACAGAATTGTCATGGTTGGAAAGGACCTCTAAGATCACCGAGTCCAACTGTCAACACAAAAAAACCCCGAAACCAAACACAGACAAAAAACAACCCACAACCTTGGCCACTACCTTGCTTCGCACCCATTTGTGTAAACACACCTGGAGAAGGGATTATTGTCACGATCACATCAACAGACGTTGATCTTCAGGCACTTACACAGAGGTTACTCATTGCTAGTACAACCATGGCGTACTCTAGGTTGAACGTGGGATGTTGCCACCAGTGGAATGGCAGCATCATGGCTCCCAGGGAAGCTGCAGAATTTACGACCTCGTGTCACCGCTCCACAAGCATCTGCCCCAGTGATCTTTGACAAGTGTTTCTAACCTATGCAAGGCTGGGCAATTCTATCTCCAGACCACAGCCCCTCCCTTATAGAAAGTATCAAGCAAATGTAGCCCACAACTTGGTTGGTGTGCTGCTTATCCCTTGTCACCAGCTTCACAGGGTCCTTTCTGCATTTTTTTTTCATGTGGACTAACAAATTTAAGTACCCCTCTCTAACTGACTTTAGCCTTGGAAATTTCAAACGTAACAGACCAGTTTCACTGATTGAATCGTGGCAAATGGAAGGTTGTCACTTGTTTTTAAAGTGCTTGCTTTTTACAGCGAAGAGCATGAAGTGTACCAGCAATGTTAACCTTCCGGAAACACACAATATTTAAATTACACTGCTCAGAGCACAGTAATTGAGCCAAAGAGACATAAGTTCATACCCACTGAGCTTTCAACGTAGCAAATGCTGCCATCAATTCCTCTGAAGTGCCCTAAGGACAATTCATAGGCCCAGAACGTTGTGTATTTTTTTTTTCCAGCTCTAGCATTAGATTTCATAAACTAATAACTTCAGGCTTACAAATCTTACCTCAGTCATGTACTCCAGGCATATTCAGATTGTTGGCTAACTCAGAACTTTCTAACAGATCTAAAACCACGAGTAAACAACAGAATGTAATTTCTTTGCCCCATTCATGAGCAAGCAGACTGACAGGAGCCCATGCATAGACATGACCATACGTTTGTTAACTGCCATGTTTATGAAGAGTTACCACATTATTAACAAGCATTTAAAAAGATTAATCAATCACTCCAGTCTCCTATTGGTTTATGAACTGTACCAAATAACAGAAACAATATTTTACACAAAGATTGCCACAATGTCTTTATCCTTCAGAGGTCCAGATCCTTCAGAGGTTCATCAGTCTATACCTACAGAATTCCTCGAGAAAAACATACTTTCATTCCTGTTGTAATTTTCCAATTATCTGAATCTACTTTGCACTCACATTCAAGTATTGCAGACACCAGAATACTTAGTAGCCACACAGATGTCATTACCTCTTGGCCTGAGCGCTGCTGGATTCCAGGACAAAGGAATACTAGTATTCCTAGAAGGGAAGGACTGGCTTGCCTGTAAGGTAAAGGAAGCAAGGGCACATCCTTACTTGTTACACACCACTGCAATGACTCTGCCATCAGAGGTACTTAAAAGTCAACCTCAGAAAACAAACAGAGCAACTTCCAGCTACTTGGTATCTTGCAGTGGAACATAATGCATATCTAACATACCTAGGGCAATATTCCAAAGGGCACTGAGAACTGCAGCAGCTACATGATCCTCTCTCTTACTTACTTTGTATGTCATGCACCAGGTTGCTGCAATCACTGCACTTTGTGACAGTCTTGACATTTTAAGTTCTTGCAGAGTAAAGTGTAACCTCTGTGGAGAACCTGCACAGGTTATATGAACCACTATTGTGCCTCCCACATCTTTAAAGCAAGACACATTCACCCCTACTGAGAATATCAAGAAGTGCTGTGCTCTCCCTGCTGGGCACAAAGCAGATTAGGCAGAGACACAAACAAACACGTTTCTCATCTAAGAAATCCAAACAACCTCTTAAGAATTAAGGACTCAACTATCTTTTTAGAGAAAGCATATTACATTCATGAATAAAATAAGTATCTTTGTTATCTGTTAAGTATCTGTGGTTAAGCATTTTTTGTTTTACTGACTTTAAAAATCTTGCTTCACCAACGAGGCTTCTCTCTATATGCAGGAAATGAGCAGATGCTCAATATTGCCTTTTAGCTACCCTATTAGCCTATCAAAATGACATACTGAGGCTTAATAACATTTTTTTATAAAAGTTTTATAAGCTCTGGTGTAAATCACATGCTGTGTCACAAATATAAAGGGTTTCACTGTGTCAGCTGAAGCTGGTTTTGGTGGCTTTTTGCAGAATAGGTATCTTAGAAGAAGTTCTGTCCATTTCAGACAATCCCAAAACTTGAATTGAACCCACATTAGTAACAAATTAAATTATATCAACTATCCTGAGCCCCCACACTCGTATTCACTCTGCTGCCTGTACATATCATATCCTATAAGCAGGAAGAACAACACATACATTCCTGCACTCTCAATTTCACATTTCTAATGGATAATGAGCCTAAAGAATATGCAGAAGCAAAGTGTTTGGTATCTGATTCCAAGGCAAATTTTGCAGTTTTGAATCCCTCTCCAATCCCAGACGGAAAGGGTCACACTGCAAGCTGGCAAACTCTTCCAAAATAAGAAACTTTGGGAGATCATTTTAACTATAAGTTTGTTCTTCGGCAAGAAAAGCTGATGGTCTAGATCCTCTTTCAGCAACAACCATGTTGACTGAAAAAGAACCATTATAGAAAACAGGTATGAGCTGAAGTGCCTTGCAGAATTTGTCCCTAAAAGATATATATATATATATATAAAAAAAAAAAACCTTTAGACATAAAAGTCTTTTTCTGCTCCAAAAGCACCCTCATCTCAAACGAATTCTGCTGTGTAAATAAGCCTTACTCCTGATCACTGTGCTCATCTCACCTGGAAAACCAGCAGTTCGACTAAAGAAAAAGTCTCTTAATACATCACTTAACATCCTATCATTTTTACAGGCACGGGTCAATTAAAAAGCCTTATATTTATTTTCTCATTCTAGGCAGACTTGTTTACAGCATTCTCATTTTTACAGCGAAAAAACCAATATAAAGTCACTCTCCACAGATTAGAATAAAACCATATCAAGAACCCTAATAATTATACCTTTGCCTTTGTAGCTTTTTCTCATTCAGATTCATAGAGGCCTCCTGAAATCAAAGGCTAGTAAAAGCAAAAGCTCAGGGCTATCATTATCAAGCACTTACACCGTGTGTAAATTTACTTAGTGCTTGACAAGCAGAGATAAGCTTTACTTCCTACCCCGAAGAGCTTAGAATCAGCACACGAGATGACAAACGTAAGGACCGCCAAAGAACCGGGTGTAAGAGGGAGAAGGGCAGGGTGAGAGGTAAGAGAAGGGGAGCCGGGGGGGCTCGGCGCTCTCTGAGCGCGGCAGCGGAGCGAGGCGCTTCCCCCGCGTCCGACAGCAGGTGGGGCTGCTGCCGTGCCCAGCTCCGCAGCCTCGGCCCCGCCGCCCCAGCGCCTTCCTCTTGCCCTCAGCACGGGCTACCGAAACTCCGGAGGGATTAAAACAACAGATGCAGAGAGATCCAGGCCGTGGAAACGTCCCAAATCTGGACCGGGTCTTTAGCGGCAAAGCTACCCTGTCTTGTGAGACCAAGTCGGAGGGCAGCAGTTGAGAAGCGCACCTGAGTGACTCCTAAACCTGCAGGGGCATCTCATTTAGAACACGTGCTGCAGATCAAAGCTAGACATTCATACTACAAGGGTCAGCTCGGTGTGCAGATCGTCTCCATCACCCCATCAAAGTTAGCAGCATGTCGAAATTATGTTCAAAGTATAATGCAGGACGGAGTCCTGAGGACAGGTCATGTCAGCCAACAGACTGAAAGTATTTTCAGATCAAAAAGTCCAATTCTGCTGGACTGAATGGGAAGCTGAGCCTTTTCTCAGGACAGGGAATGGGTACAGAAAGATAGTATTTGGTTTAGCACCCAAAAACCACCTGCAAGGGTGATGGATCCAAGCGTCAGGCTCCCCCAAGCAGGCGCAGTTCAGTGAGGAGCCGCTGCTGAGGAACCCAGATGTTCATTTCAGCTCTGTGGACCTTCACTGTTCTGACAGCCTACATGAGTCATGCCACAGGGTGAAACACGAATGCCCCAGGGATCAGGCTGTGGCAGATAACTCCCCCATATCATTGTTTCAGGTTTGAGGCTCAGTTTTAAAGCTCTGTTTCTACCACTTCTGAGTCAGTGCTGGGTTATTCTGCAGCATGACACAGGCTCTGCCAGCACTTTGCTTCTTCCAGAGTCAGGCACCATGGGAGGGCTTTAAGAGTCCTGATCATAATTCTTCTGGCATTGGCTCATACTTCCAGCACTGGAGTGGAAGCTTCTCTTGTTGTCCCCATGCCTCCTCTGACAAGCCAGCCATAAAGTTGCTCTACCTAAGAGCCAGTCTTCTCTTTGTTTGCCTCATTTTCTGTCTTCAGTCACTTAGCACTGATTCCATATGTGCTGAGCATGTGTACACTGTCCACTCAGAACACTGTCACTGTGTCCTGTTAGCTAAAGCAGGTGCATCCCACCTACAGCAGCATGGTACCCATGACAAGCTGCAAAACTCACCCAAGAAGTGGAATAAATGCTGTGGTAGTAATTTAACTTGGTCATTGCTAAGTAACAATTCAGTCACCATACAGTGAAATTGTTAACAGCTATCTCAGGGTATCCCTGCAAGCAGCAGTTGCTGTGGTGTTAACATACCCTGAGACATATACACGAGGTCTCTGGAGACTTTATAACTTGGTTGGTAGCCAGTGCTGCTGCATCCTCACTGCCACTATTACCTCTGCCAGTTAAATTAAGACAGGCCAACATGCTACAATGACACCTTCATTTTGCCAGGCAGACCTACAGAGATAAAGACAGCCCCAAATCAAATGAGATTCCCTGATCACAATGAGAGAGAGATGCATGTAAGACAGGCCAAACGGTAATTTTTCTAGTGAACATAGTAATACCACTCTTTGAAGAGCAGCACGCAGACCAAAAGATGCTAAACCAAGCGTGGGGCTGGCCATGTCTCAGACACTGCTGAGGTAGATAAAGCTGCTTTCTAGCAAGTGCAGGGCACCTCTCAGCCCAGGTTCCCTGCCAGCCACAGCAGAACAGCAAGGGAGTGTGGGGAACAGGAACAAGCAGAACATAGAGCACCAAGTTAATGACTCTTCCTGACCTTTTTTTCAGCTAGTGATACTACCTTTCCTCACTTTTCCATGTCCTGTGTGATGACCCTATGCCATGCACAGCTCCCTCATTACCACACTATCTGACCTTGGAGACACAGTGGGATTTTCCACTTGCATAGGAAGAAACAGCTAGATAGAAGCATGAGGGACAGTCAAAGGAAGAAACAAATAGTTGGAGACATCTTCAGAGGGAAAACATGCAAAAGAAAGCACAGCTCTTTATCCAGCAATACTTATAGACTCTGTAAAATGCCTGGCTCCAGTAGAGGCACTCCACAGGGAGAGGGGGAAGAAGCTGCTGTTGTCTGAACGATGGCAGACACTAGAGGCTGAGCAGCAGGTTTGCACACACACTACTACAGCCAGTCCCTGCCTCACAAGTTTAGCAAACATGCCCTCTCCAACACATGGCCTGTTCTCTCACTGACTTGTGTTGCCCTAGGACTGCAAGGAGACTTTGAAATCAGAGGGTCTCATTCTTTCCCAAAGCCATTTTTACACTAGGCCAATTTCCCTTTCCTCAGCAGGTTTAGTCCTGATCTGCGCTTTGCTTGAGGGCAGAATCAGGCCCACAAATCTTCCAAGATGCAACAAAGCTGAATTAGTGCCACCATTTCTTCAAGAAGCATCATTCCACTGAGACACCTACCCCTCACAGAAGGGCACGCTCTCAAATGTGGTAATTAACAAGCAGCACTACAACAAATGCTGTAAACATTGATAATATGAAATCTTTAGCAGACTTTGTTCATCCCCTTGTAGAGGGTTCATTTTTCATGGAAGAAAACACAGGGACTGTGTGTAAATTACTCTCATGTCGAGTGCTAAAATGCAACAATGCACCACTTTAGAACATGCATAGAAATTACTGCTTTGCCATGGATTTTATACTAAAAAGCACTAACCTAATCATCTGAGCTGAATGGGCTAATATGCACCCTCAGCACAGCCCAGGAGCTCTTACTTGACTTTGAACTGGTAATTCACATTTCTCACAGAAAGCCAAGATCAAGTGGCACAGAGAAACCCCCTCACCCACATCAGATGAACACCTACAAAATAGCCCAGCTGAACCACCTAGAATAATGTCCCATGCTCAGTCTTTGTGGCAGTCAAGGCTACAATATTCAAACAACAGACCTGGTGGTCCACTCTCTCCATCCAGCTTGGATATCACTCTTTCTAGCTGTGCTTGACTGCAGGGAGCCTCACCCATGGACAAAATTCTGTAGCATTCCTGCCTCAGGACACTCCTAGCTCCCTGAACTGCTTCAACACAGAAATGCAAAAGCAGGTCTATTGCAAAGGGGATTTCTTCATTCTCATCATGTGTGCTTTGAAGCAGCAGAAAAAAATGTCACAGATGAAACATGGTCTCTTGTGAAGAGCCTGGATTTGCCAATGCAGCCTCTCCTTTCCCCAGACACTTTGTCCTGTTCCTCTAGTTCTGTCCTCTGGAGTTGCCAGCACAGGGCAGAGATTGCTGCCACTCTGCTGGGGAAAAAGGGTGGGCTGTGGTTTGAGAATTGGCACAGCCAGCTTCTGACATTTCCTCACTGTGGTTGCCCTCTCAGGGGGAAGTTGACTTTGGCTGGAGCACTGTGTGTTCTGGCTAACCCAGCTGGCAGACAAATCCCTAGGGACTCCTGGCAGCCTGAGGCCACACTCCTGTGTTCAGGAAAGGCTGGGGCAGAGACTCTGAGTCCAGAGCAGAGCCCAGCCTTCATTGCCCCCATAAAAGCCTGAGCCAGCTTACAGTGAGGTCAGTGCCAAGGCTCCTGTACGAAAGGGAATCCAGCTTGTTCAGAACAGCTTCTTCTGTGTCATTGCCAAACCCCACAGGATCCCGGGTCCAGTGTTAGTCATGCTGCTGGTGGTAGCACACATCTATGGGCTCTATTGTTGAGGCTCTGCCATTTACTGCTTTGTTCATTCCAGAAAGTCAAGTTAGCTTAATCTTATTGTGTTACTAGATCTAAATATGGACATAAAGAACTTGAACATACATAAGCACAATGAATATGAGTCTCTCATTCATTCCTGCATAGTACACTGTAAATTGCCAGAGCAGGCCTTTCAGCTTACTAACATCTTTAGACTTTGCCTCACAAAGATTACGTTCCCCACTCAGCAATTCAACCTCCTCCTAATACTTTTAAAACAGAGGAAAGGCCAAGACCCCTAGAGAAGATGCCAAAGACTGAAGAGTTGGCCCTGAAAGCTGATGAACTGCAAGAGCCAGTGCAGCAAACAAACCATGCCAACAGCAGTGCTGTCAAGCAAAGGAAGCACAGTTTCTCTTCTGGCATCCACATAACCCCAATACTTACACAGTGAAGATTTCTGGAAGGCAACAGCAACTATCTGCTTGGAAAAGGGTCTTTGCTACTTGGAACTTTTTCAGGCTTTCTTGATGCTGTGGCTTTTCTTACACTTCCATCACCTTTCTGGTCATTTTGGAAAAATAAATTCCTTGGAGCCCAGGCTCCCACACTTACTGGACCCCAGAAAGCTGCAACAGCTCAGGGCTGGAATATACTGGGCTATACTTTGTTTTCTTTCTAACAAGAAAGAACTTTCCTTTCCCTCTGAACCGCACTAAACACACATCAGGAAACGAGCATTTGCAAGGTTGAAATCTCAGCACAGAGCATTATTTAAATTTGTAGGGCTATTTAATGTTCATCACACACTTGATCCTAACAGTGCAAGTGATTTTCTATCAGAGCATTTTTTTTCCACTTCAACAAGGAAAACTGCCCCTCCAAATATAAGCACTGCTTGTTATTTTGAGGCAGTGAGGCAAAACATACAGCACATAGACCACATTTGGCTTGCTTAGCAGATGTCTACAGATCACTTGATGTTAATTTCAACATAAAAGCTATTATATTTCTGGCCTTGCCTTATTAGTTGTTAAATAATTATTTATGCTTGGCAGATAAATTCTAGGAACCTTAAATTAAGCCCATCAACCCTACTAAACTAACCATATTTGACACAACAGTTTTCACTCACAGAAGACCCTAGATGTAACATTTGTTGCCTATATGATTCTGTGTCACAACCTAAAAAAGTAATCCCATATTTATATTTAAACATAAACTGCATATAATAGGCCTTCCAACATTACTTCACAGGCAAGGAATTAGCTTGTCTGGTTCACTGACATTTACAACTGTGTACTATAGCTAGTTTCAGGTCATAACTGAGTTTATCTAAATAGTCTCTTTTTCACTTCACAATTCTGGCACTAGTTAATATGTTTTTCCATCAATGTTTTGGCTTTGCCTAACTAGTTCTCTGTACTTGTGATCAGTTAGGAGCTGGTGTGCTGCTGCTTTGATGGCTACAAAACAAATCAGTAATTGGAATTACAGACTTCCCTTAATTAATATGTCAAAGCAGCTAACTCTTCTTACATGAGTGCTATTAATGCACACTTATGCAATTGTTATCCATTCTGCTGGAATGGTTTCTGAAGTCCAAATAGCCCATCCACAAGAAATCTTGGAAAAGGTCCTGAGTGCAAGGCTTTATGAAAGTCTTTCAACCAAAGTCTTTGGACATTCATATGTTGTTGTCTGAAGAAATTTAGTTGATGTGTTGTCCTTTGGGAGTACATTTTAGTGCAATTACACTTTTGAATCCTTAACAGAGAAGTCAGAATTTAAAGAGTAGGAAAAATTAGGAATGTGAATATTTCACTGAGGAGAACTGATTCAATATGCCTATTTCTATTTCATCTGCCTGGTTAAAAGAGCACAGCTCCTCTGGTATTGCAGTGATATACATTATGTCTGCATTCAAGGTTGTGTGCAGTTTATGATTTGTGTGTTTGATAAACTTAAATCAAAATTTGTGATTCAAAAAATGAGCAAAAGGAATTAATATTGCTTTCAGCAAACTGCACTTCCTCTCCTAAAAGCTGCACAGCATTTTGCCCTGCTGACAATTAAGCCAAACTCACTAAAGTTTTCAGCTTTCAGCTGATTTCAGCAGCCATTGGACAGACCCCTCCTGCAGCTGGTACGCCTCTAGTCTAAGGTAGCTTAATTTCAGTGGGTAAACATTCCATGTATTATCAATTAAAAATGTTTAAGCTTAGAGGCAGTTTCCCTCTAATTTCCATGCCAGCCCTGTCTTGCTTCTCCCAGAAAGCCAAGCTGCCTACCAAGGGCTGAATGCTCATGTTTCTTTCCACTTATGCTTCAAACTACAGAGGTGTGAGCCTGCAATATCTCTGCTGTAGCTGGCTTTAGTACTGCAAGCTACTTTGTCAGGGCCCAGTATTTGTTAAAATGGGGACCATTTAATCCAAGCAGGGAAGTCACTGTCAGGTCTGAAGGCTGAGAGGTAGGAGGAACCTAGAGACAGCCACTGGAGCATGTTCCTCACAGCCACGGTTTCTTATAGCCATACCAGCCTTTCAGAAATCTCTACAGGAGTAAGGGAGGAATCCACAGGTGTGGAAAACCAGATGAATTCCTCCATTCCCTGCATACCTACATACCAGGTTGCTCTGCAGCTACAGCTTTTATGAATCTCCCAGCCCTGTGGCTGATCCAGTCTACGCTTCTCTGCACAGGGAGATTTTAACCTTGGCTTAAAAATTATCAACAGATGAGAGCTGGGGATCTTGTTTCACTTCTGCTCCGAGGAGGCAGAAGTTGTGGCCAAAAGCAGGGTTTATCGCAGGACTGGTTTTACAATTATCATTAATGGCAAGCCAATTTCTCTCCATTTGATGCCTGCTGCACGTGATAATGCAATGTTTCCTTGAACACCATGTCATAAACTAGCAAAGGTGAGCAACTGGTGAGGCGGAAAAAGTGAGCAGAAGAGACAGTAAATAAAATCATGCACATCAATTATTATTTATTATACGTGCATGCTTTTTTGACATACGAATTTGATGTTATTATTTCATTTGCTTTCTGATAAAATACACCCACTTGTTAAACACAAACTGCACAGCTGGCTAATATAGTGGTTTCCAGATACTGGCAGGCTCTCTTAGTTTTGTCAGCTAGAAGCAAATAAAAATGTGGAGACTAGGCAGTGCAGGGAGAAAGGCAATACCCTTGCGAGAGCAAGCAACCAAAATCATTAGACACAACATTAACCCCACATGTGCCATTAAACTAGGCAAATCATTTCTCATGCACACCTTTTTCCCTGTGTCGGAATGATACTGCAGCTCTGAGGGAAGATTTGCAATGTCAGCATCTTCTGTGATTAACTTTTAAGATTTTCAATTGAACGTCTGCGCTACAAGTTTCGTTAACAACTGACACCGTTTCTCAGACCTTCCTAGGATATTTACAGCCTTTTCAATTCAGTGTTAATTATACCTCACTCTGTGAATAAAAACAATAAATCAAAACTATAGAGACGCATTGTTTAACAAGAGCACAGGGATGAAAAATAAATATGCTAGTTATGATCCTCACTGTCCCCTGAACTTATTTAGGAAGAGGTCAGTTTAGTCCTGAAGACCTCCTAGCCATGGAAAGCAGGTGACTGGATAATTACAGTCCAATATTTCATCTGGTTGTGATATTGGTGAGTCAAAGAAACCGGCCTATAAACAGGCTTTCAGGGGGTCTAGCAGTGCTGAAATTATTAATTTCATTTTTAAAAGATTGTGTATTTAACTTGCCAGGACCTCACTCTGGCTATGGCTGTAATTCCAAGGCATCCACTCTTCCCTTCAATGTGATACGGAGTCTGAGGAGAGGCCATCCTCAGGCAATCCCATGCTGAACACAGAAATGACAAAGAAATGTCCGTTCTATGCAAAGGAGGCAGACAGACAAATCTCCAGCAGACTATTAGTCTTGATAGTTTCTGTCAGATTATAAAAAGCCTGACTTCATATATTTTTTCCTGATGCAGTTTGTTTTTCTTAAGTGAGCATCTTAGAAGATGCTTTAAAAAAAAAATTTAAAATTAAAAAAAATCCAGTGTAAATCAGGAATGACTGCAGTTTCAAGCACTGTTGCAAGGTTTAACATCAAACTGGATTACCTGGACATGGGTACCTTTCAAATTCCACTGCCATCAACAGGAAATGTTGGCAGGCAGGCTGGGCTGATCAGTGGTATCAGTGCTACCACTGGGCAAAGTATTGAAAGAGAAGAAGATTAAACCTTACAATCTGGGATTTGCAGGCAGACCTGTAAGAGTGGCAAACACCCCTGTACAGACACCAGGGGATACAGACTGGCAGTATGTTAATCTCCAATTAATTAACACTCCTTACATCTACTACCTTTATCACAAATAATGTTGCTTAGTGACTTCAATGATTTTGTTTCCACTCCCCACCATGGTTCTGTTTGAGAGAGACCCTGTTTTTGTGATTAAGACATTTCTAATTGGTCTAATGAAAAGCTCAACTTGCTTTGGGAACATTTTTCTTACAAACTGGGATCCAACTACATATGTGCCTCTGGCTGCCTGCACAGTCTTTCTCTGACTCTGCTCAAATCTCCACCCTCTTTAATCAGGGTATTTCTTAATTTAATGGCTGGGGCAGTACAGCCTTCAGTAATCAGTAACTTCAGCACTGACTGCAGGACTAACACCCACATTTCCACTATTTAACCACAAAGCATAAAACATCAGCAACCATTTCAGTCTTCACCAGAAAAGCAAAACCTTTATTTAACCAATTTTCTTGCCTGGTTTTTCTTTCTTTTTTATTATATTTTTTCCCCATCTTTAACAAAAGACTCTAGTTACAGGTTAGAGGCTTATCTTAGTTTCATACCCACAGGGTTCTAAGGTTACACAAGGACCGGGGTATGTGTAGATCGGCATTCATGCAGATTTTTTTGTTTCTCTTGCTCATGACCAAACAAGGAATAACTGTTACCAGCTTCCTCTCCACTGTTCCTTCATTTCAGAAACAATGTACTGGCCCTGATAAGTATTCAGCCACAGCGTGTCTGCTTTGAAAAACAAAGCTGCTCTCCCATATCCTCTGTAAATGATTTGGGGAGGTTTACACCTCAGTCCAAACATCTGTGGCTACGAATCCACCCCCACAAGCTCACACTCTGTGTTTACAAAGGCAAGAACTTGGGTCTAAGCACAACACGGCCCCGCAGTGTATCCAAGTCTCTAGACTTTTATGCCCTACATACACTGTGGAATTTCCACTGTGCATACAAAATTATTCATGACAGAAACACTGAAGGACCACCCTCCCCCTCCCTCTGTGTGAATACCAATGAGAAAAATAGCGAGAGGTTTTCTTTTCCTTCCTGATCACAGTGAGGAGAGGAAATTTAAAAACAACACGTATTGGGGGAGGGGAAGGGAGAGTCTCTGCAGATTGTTGAAGACCAGGGGTGTGAGTACATACTTGTATTAACATCTTCCATCCCTGGAGCTGCAGTAATTTGCATGACATTATCTACCTGGGATGTTGCTATGGTTATCACCATACATAAGTAATTACCAGGGCAAATTGCACATACAGCGCACAGATTCCTGCTGTCAGAAGCAAAGGATCTTTTTATACACTTGAAAATGTAAACGTTTGAAAAAAACCCTAGTCACAAAGATTCTTGATAAGAGGAAAACTTCAAGACTGTTCCCGAGTCATCAAAAAATGGTTAACTCTGCTTATTAGCAACAGTACCTAAGAGGACAACTCGGACCATGTCAAGGTGAGCTTGACACTAGACAGGGTCAGTAGAAAGTCAATAGAAAAAGTAGCAATAACCAGAAACTAATCAGTAGAAACAGTAGAAACTCCCTGCCCAAAGAGTTCACAGTGCAACTAGATGAGAAAAGTAAAGAGCAAGAGAAGTGGTATACCACACAGAGAAAACAAGGTTATCAACTTCATGGTAATGGCATGATTGTTTTGGGTAGATGATGTCAAGAAACTTGCTTCTGGCAAGCTTGGCATAAAACGATGCAAGGAAGAGAAGGAGGAGGGCGTGATGTATATTATATCCATGCAAAAAAGAAAAAGGGACACTGTTGCAATGAAGCAGACAGTCAGGACAGGCCAAAACCAAGTCTAATCAAAGTAGTTCTGTAAAAGTTTCCCTTCTGCAACATTTCTGCCGCTATTTGCAGGCTGGGATCTCATTGTGCCCTGATCTCATAGTTTCCCACGGGCTCTGAAGACTAAAGTTACAGTCCCTCTACAGTTGCACACCCAAGCTGAAGAGAACAATTACATCCAACAGAATTTGGCTGGAAGTACAAATACAGGGAATCTAATGCTAGATCATCCAAAATAAATTAGGCATAAAAAGCTCATTTTGAAATACTGCTATAATTACATTGCCAATAAAATACATCAGCACTGTATAGAAACAGCTTGAGCTGCAGTCTGTTGGTGTCAATGGAATTTTTTAAAGAACTTGGATGAAGGTGTTCTGTGGCCTAAGGAAAAGAAAATGTTTGAAAAAAGAATGATGCTGCTATAATATGAATCCACATGAAGCATATGGAGCTAACTGGAATTCAAAATATAAATCTGGAAAATATGGAATAGGTTTCTATAGTTTAATTGAGGTGACATATACTAGAGTCATACCCATCCAAACCAATCATATGTTCTGTGTACAGAGGAATAATACAATTTAGCTATTCTGGATTTACAGAGTATAGTAGAATTGAGAAGAAAAATGGTTATATTTTCAATTTCTAGCTTTTCTGAAAAACAAGTTCTTCTGTTTACTTAGAAATCATCCGCTTCCCACAGACATTTACCTTTACCTCCTAATTAGCTGCAGAACACATTTTTTCAGTGCTGAAGTAGGCTCCAGTCTGAGATCTACCTTTCCACAGCTCTTCTTAGGAAACTGGGCAGTCTGCCACACTGACCCTAACAACGAAGGCACTTCCCTATACTCACCAACAGCAAGTTAAGCTCCCTTGTGTTTCAGCATCCAGCCCCAAAAGCCATCATTCCCTGACAACCAAGTACCACCACGAGAGCCTGGACTGCTGAGTTAAATCTGCTCTCATTCCTTCAGGTTGCCTCAGGGGACTATTAATCATAGCTACAGGAGACACTGAAACCTACTCGATTTGTTGATAAGAAAACCAGTGAATGTATCAGTGCTTTACCTATTTACATAGGGACCTCTATGTAAATGGAGCCAAGCTCCTTTCTGGCATGTGAGCAGGAAATAAACACTTGAATTTTGCACAAGATGGAAAAAGAAAAGTCTCAGTGTCAGGATAAGTGTATCCTTGCATGATGGTCAGGAATGCTGCACAGTATGTAAAGATTTAGACCAGGCAGAAGATTTCCAGCAGTTTTGCAGGCTGGCTTTTTAACCCAAGATATGATACTTTGATGCTATCCCTGTTTAACCGATAGCTCCCAAAAGACTTTTGACACTTCTGATTAAATATGTTTGTACTCTAAGAACTGTTAGGTGCTACATCACTCTCATGTTATCCTTTGAAACCAGGCAATGGCTAAGGCCTGAACGTCCTTCTAGTTTTAATATAGACTTCAAACATAATTAAGACTAGAAAAAGGTCTTCACTTACAAAGCCACACTATCTGCTACATCAAGTATTTTGACTGTTTTGGTAGATGGCACTCAAAAAACATACTGATAGAGAGAATGTGCTCTGAGAAGAGTTTTGATACTGAAAACATGGTAAGAACAGGTATTAGTCAACATGCAGAAAACATGGCATCCCTTAGGGATCATTTCCATGGCCTCAGAAAAGGCACAATTAGTGATGTCCTGAAGTACTGACATAAGATACAAGTCACAAGTGCAGCCTTCTTAGGATAAATGCAAATTGAAGACATAGCAGTATATGGAACAAGTAATCTTTGGCTTTATTTAGGTAACTGGACTCACATGATGAAAGGCATATTGTAACTAAGTATATTTCATGCAAAGTAGTTTGTTGACTGTAAATATATCCATGAAAGAGTAAGTAAATATGTGAAGAGCAAAAGGCAAGATGGAAAATGCGAGATAAATATTGTTAGATGTGGGGGAGAAATGCTATAAACAGTAAGCAAAGCTCTTTGATTTGCACTGTTTTCCAGCCCATAAAACCCTAATATCTGCCAGAGTTTCACTAAAAGCTTATAAACTACCCAGCATGCCTGCTGCTGCATAAATACATTGCTAAAAAACATCATTGATGCTGCAGACCTGGTATTTTGCAATGTTTCAAAGAAACCTTATGTGTATAAAACTCAGGCACGTTACTGAAACAAGTGTGGATTACAAAAATAGTACCTTAAACTCCTAACCTAATTAATACTGACCATTCAGTAGCAGTAGGTTTCTCTCGGCAGAGATGTTCATAGTAACACTACTACAATAGAAAATACAGGTACCTCAGAGAACATTATTGAGTATTATAAGAAACAAGTGTTGTGGATAAAGGACTTAAGGGAAAACTTCTACCATTTTGGGAACTGAGTAAAAGGAGTAGAAGGTATGACTTTTCACAGAGGAATGAGAGTTTCAGGAGCTCAATGAAGTCATGATAGCTCAACGGCAAAATCTCTAAATGCTGGTCTGAGTGATACAAAAATCTGGCAGTACTAAAACTGACAAGATCAACAGCTGTTTTGACTGAGTGCACAATCTTTCTCAGCATTAAAATCTATGTCTTCAGCCCTCTAAGGACAAGTAACTGCAGTATCTTCCCCTTTCTACAAAAAGTCATGTTGGATCAATCAAATTTTTACCATTTCCAACAGTGGTCACAATGGTCCCATTCTAGGGCTCAGTCACACTTGAACATAAACATAGGGCAAAATTAAAATGTTTCAATGGCCTGAGCCCATATCCCTGAGGCAAAACCTGCCAATGTCTGGAGGCTTTCAAATTAATGACCCTGTATGCACTTAGCCCATTCTGTGTTGCTATTACTGTAGCTTTTCTCACAGAAGCAGCTCCAAATTGTTCTGACAACAGAACATATAGATTCATTGCCCACATCCCTCAAATAACTTCATATTTGTCTGCTACTAAAATCAAACATCAAGCTACAATGTTGCAACGCTAATGGGGTGAATGGGCAGTAAAAACATACTTGTTACCCATGCAAACGATTTACCTCTTCACCAGTAGGACAGCACAACACCATGTGGCTCAAGAAGGTAACAATTCAGCACATCAGGACAGCCTCGCCTCTAGAATAACATGATAAATGATATTACAGATGTAGGAGTCAGGGACAGGAACATTAGAAGACTAGGACACAAAACAGAGCCATATGTGAATCGTTGCACAAATACGATTCCTGAATACACAAAAAACTTGTTTTACAGGCATATGATTAGTAAAAAAAACTAACAATAAGAGCATTGCATCTCACTAACTTTGTAATCTCAGACACAGATCAGATGAACCACCCCCAAGCTGCCACACATGTATCACAGCTCCCACCAAAACAGCCCTGGAGCACTTGCTCAGCCATGGATGTACAAACACACCTCAAGGACAGTCTGTCCGGGTCTAAAGCAAAGGGCAGCTCACGTGACTGAAGGGAAAAAGGTGCCTTAACGTTTTGTTCTGTCAAGACTTAAGTAACAAACCAATACATCTGACAGTTTAAAGGTTTGAAGTCTGCTGCTGATGCCACTGGCTTTGAGGCAAAACCACCACTAGGCTCTCGTTCACGCTTTGCACGAGTCATAAAAGGCAGAAAATAGGCTTTTGTTTAGAAAAAGAGGGAAGTCTCTGACACCACCTTTTGCTCTCATTGCAGCCAAGCCCTGCACCCAGCACGGCTCGGCCACACATGAGGTTTAGATCCGAATTCTATCTACCAGGGCAACAACAGTGGAAGGGAGAACGTGGTTGGGTTCAGCATCTTGCACACCAGCCTTAGTGGTACTGCCAAAGGCCACATCATAATTATGGTTTCTGTACCTCGTGGAGGGGGCTGACACATCAAAAGCTGCAATTTGAAACTAGATGTACCTTCAGGTCCCAAGGACAGACAGGCCCCAGCGCTGATGCATATCTGCATGGCTTGGTCATGGAGTCTAAAGCAGGAGCCCTTAGCAACAGGTTCACAACTGCACCACGTGTTGCATACAGGAGTTACTCTCCCTAGCCGTGAATTAAGGATAGAACACCAGAAAAAGGAAAACATTAGGTGTACATTTCAATTACCCCCATCTAGAAACTTCTACAGTCTTGAGCAAAATAAATAGTAATTTAAGGAAAACAAACAAACAAACAAAACCAACACAACAAAAACAAACACCAGCTTTTTTTTTTTTGTGCTAACCGGTTTGGGCTTTCTCTCTCCTGCAATTTGCAGAATCCTGAGTTTCCTTTTCTTACAGCCACAGTGACCCTCGTTACGATAAACATCCTCTTCGAGGGTGCTGACAACCTTTTCCTCTACTTTTTTAGAGAACCAACTTGTTGTAACACTCAGGAGAGTTTTTAGTGTTTTGTTGTTGTTGTTGTTGTTTTGCTGGGGTTTTTTTGTCGTTTTTTTTTTTTTTTTACTCGTCGCCCTGTTGTCACCTGTCTCAAAAAGAGAAAACCCGTCCTTTTGTCCTTTTCTACCCCAATCCAGCGGGACAGCAGACGCCACCAGCCCGATCCTGCGGGTCACCCGCTATTTGCAGCGGACGCGCGTTATTTAACAGGACAAACGGACCAGGCTGCGGTGACACACGACGGGGCCCGCTCGGAGGGGACAGAGCCCCGCTCGGAAGGGGACAGCCAGCCCCGCTCGGAGGGGACAGAGCCCCGCTCGGAAGGGGACAGCCAGCCCCGCTCGGATGGGACAGCCAGCCCAGCCCCGCTCCGCTCCGCTCCCCGCGGCTGCAGACGTGGCGCCGGGCCGGGCCGGGCCGCGCTCCCGCCGCCCGCTGCCCAATCGCCTTCCCCCCCGGGCCCATCTCCCCGCCCCGGCCGGCCGGGGGCGGAGCGGGGCCGGGTGCGATGCAGCGGCCTGGGTGGGCAGCCCGGGGCTGGTAGCGGCGGGCTCGGCGGGGCGGGCATGGCGGGCGGCGGGGCGGGCTGGGGCCCGGCGGGCTGGGGCCTGGCGCTGCTGGCGCTGCTGGCGCTGCTGCTGCCGCCGCCGGGCGGGCGGGCCAAGCCGACGGGGCGGCAGGAGAGGGCGCGGCCCGGCGCCGCGCTGCACGAAGACCGGCCGGGCTTCCAGTATGACCACGAGGCCTTCCTGGGCAAGGAGGAGGCGCGGAGCTTCGACCAGCTCAGCCCGGAGGAGAGCCGCGACAGGCTGGGGTAAGGGCGGCAGCGCGGCGGGAACGGGGCAGCGGGAGGGCCCGGGGGGGCTGGGCCCGGGGCTGCCCCAGCTGGTGTGCCCGCCCAGGGCCCGGGGGGGCTGGGCCCGGGGCTGCCCCGGCTGGTGTGCCCTCCCCGGGGCTGGGGGCTCGGCCCGAGGGGGCAGCGCTGGGCGCGGCCTGCCCCGCTCCGGCTGCCGCTGCCCGGGGCGAGGGGGCCGGTGCGAGGAGCAGCTCGTACCAGCAGCCCGGGGACGCTTCCGTCACACCCCGCGGGTGTTGAAAAGGACCAAGCAACGTTTTATCGCTTGTTGTGTTTTTCTCTCCTGCCTTTTCTGGCCCTGCGGCACGAAGCCCGGCGGAGGGAGCTGCTGCGGTGTTGGACAGACCTCACCCGCGGCTGGAGGGCTTCGCCGCTGCCGTTCCTTACCTCTGGGTCACTTGCCTGGACTCCTGTCCAGCGTGAACCAAGTTCCAACCATTCCTTCTTTATAGCTCCATTTACAAGTCCGCTTGAAGCCGTCTTCCCACAGCTTTTCCACTCGGGACATCTTTGTCCGCTGTCTGACCGTGCTGCTCTTACTTCCATGCTGCTCTTCATGCCAAGAACTGAGTCCTTGCAACAGTTGCCTTATTTTACTGCTTCACCCTCTACACCTACGGGAAGTCAGATCGCTAGTTAGAACGAAGTTTAAAAGCAGTTGAAGAAAGATCCTTTTACATAGTTACAAACAAGCAAATTGTTTAAATGACCGGCTTTGCCTTTACTTCCCTTCCATAGAATTTACTCATGGTATCTCTGCCTAGTTCCATCATAATCTTAGTGCACTATCACTGTTATCTCACAAACTGACCTCTTGATCCTTTTGGAAGCTGCCACTGCTGTTTATCTCGGTGAGAAAACCAATATTGGTCAGTATCAGAAATGATCAGTTTCATCCACATAGTTTCAAAAGCAGCAATAGAAACCATGTTCTCAATACATTATCTATGATTTAGATTCTCATAAAGCATATCAGTAAAATGGACCTGAATTTTAAAAATTGGACTATTATGCTTACACAAGTTGGTATATGATTTACCAAAAGAATAGTTTTTAAACAGTTTTTACAAACTCATTAAAGGAGGAGGCTTAACTTAGAGCTGTCTCTGTGTGTACACCATGGTGAGGTGACAGAGGCATGTTAAGCAACAGCCACAATAAAAAACCTTTTAAATGAAGGTGACTAAAACATCCCCCTGAGGACCAAAGCCCACGTGGTGAGCATTGTGCTGCAGAACATCAGAGATGTGGTTCCTGGGGAGCCCTGTGGGACAGTTTTGTATCTTTCAGCATTTCCTAGCCTTGCAAGTTCAAATATCATACTGGGAGGTAGAGGAGAGAGAGGATTTTAGTAACATTTCACTTTCTTTTTTTATTGTGGTTTAAAAATCATATATGCTGAAAGAAACAGTTTCATTATGAGCAACCTCTGCAGTGAGGGTTACAAATAGTGTCACTTCTCAGCAAGTTACAGGCTTTTAGGAAGAAGACATTGAATTAAAAGCTATTTTTAAATGCTTTCTGGAAGAAAACAGGAACATAGAGTCTCCTGATCTAACTAAAGTGCTTGCTCTGTATTTGTAAGTAATTTTACCTTGCTTAGGAAGGGTAGCAGCACGTGGATCATCCTAACGACCAGTGCTGGGATTGTAATCCCAGGGCTAGACAGCAGTAATGCAAAGCTACTCTGGCCTTCTTCCTGCAAACAAAGAGGGACTAGAGAGTGTACAGAAAAAAACTCTGCCAACTCAGCTGCCTGCATCCTCAAGTGGAGGAGCAGCAGCACTGTATGATCTTGGTTTGAGACCAGCCCACAGTCTTACCATGACCTGGGAGTGCACCTGCCCTTATGTCAGATCCCATGGCAGGGGCATCTCCTCTCCCTGTCTTCCCACACTGGATCACTTGACAAGGGAATAATCTATCATTGCCCACCCATGTGCAGTGCCACAGCTCACCAGGCTTTGGAGAAGCATGGTATAATCCTGGTGCAGCATCCGAGGACTTCATTAAGGAACTGGAGATGGGCTAAGTTTGTAAAAACTGTTTAAAAACAATTCCTCAATGTAAGGAAGAGCTTCTTTACTGTGAGGGTTACAGAGCACTGGAACAGGCTGCCCAGAGAGATTGTGGAGCCTCCTTCTCTGGAGATTTTCAAGACCTGTCTGGATGCCTTTCTGAGTGATCTGCCCTAGTTTTTGGTCCTGCTCTGGCAGTGGGATTGGAGTTGATCTCCAGAGGTCCCTTCCAATCCCTGACATTCTGTGATTCGGTGGTTCTGTGAGGGGAGTGGGACTGCAATCCTCTGAACATTGTCCCTGCCATTTGTGATGGGCCTGTCATTTTCAGAAAACAGGAGATGGTTACAGATCCTCACAGTATATTTATGTTCTTTATACAAGACAAGGCCAGTTTATCAGCATGCACTTGTGCTCACTCCAGGTGCAGAGGGGAAGCCTTCCTCTTTCAGCCACTCCGTAGCAGTGATTTCCTTGCCCCATCTTTGTTTCATCACCAAATGTCCTGGCATGCAGGCAGCTTAAATCTTGGTAGCAGCAGGTATTATGTACCTGTTGCACGTGCCCCTTACCTCCTTTTTTGTGAGGTGGGGAACTAATGCTGACTGTAATGCCATCTCAGTTCAAAGGAGAAAGTAAGCTTTCAGGTAGTACACACTTGTGCATGTGAATTTCTGTGTACAAGCTGACATTCTGTGTATGTTAACATGCTCCTTGAATTTTTGCTGTACTGAAGAATTAACTATTTAAAATAAAGGCACTAAAGCTTTTCAGACTGACCAACATACATTAGCTCTGCTACAAAACTTAAAATGATCCTGAGCCATTTTACAGGTACTTCTTATCAGTATAAAGGTCCACAGCCTCTTACCTGTACCTCTGGGAGCCTGTAGGCAAGACGTATTTCTTTGTCCCCATCTTCAGCTGTGAAGGAGAGTAAAATAGTGCCCACGGGTGCAATGGACCTACAAAAATGAGCACAAGTGAAAAGAAAGGTTTGAAATATCTTCTGGTAGAGAATCGTGACTTCTTGTATGTTAAAAATACCGAAGAATACTAGCAGAATAATTGATTGTAACTAACATATTTAATGATAGAAATAAGTATCAGCTAAACCAATTAGATCAAAGTCATTGTTGGGCAAATCCATTGACAAATACAGTTCATTGTGCACTGAAAAGGACACCCACTGCAGTCAGCTCCCCTTGATGTTCCTTCAAAAGAGAAAAAGTTTTTTAGTCAGTTAATTCATACTTTACTACTTCAGAAAACAAATTGGGAACGGAAGAAACAGGAGTGGAGGGACAAAAATGGAAGGGAAGACTGTACCTGGTGTACGTGCCCAGAATTACACAGTGATAGAAGTCCATTCTAATGTCAGTCTGCTGGAAAGCCACAGGTGAAGCCGCAGGTGTCCACGAAATCCTAGATTTTTGCCCTGGTTGCCTCCAGCAAGGTGCAGTACAGGCTTTCTCCTGAGGCAAAGTTAGTGTCTCCTGCTCTGAGCCCAGCACAGCCAACTCCCTACTGATAGTGAAGAACAGGTCTCCCTAAGTTAGTAGATACAACCTGAGAAATCCAGGTATCTTGAGTTACTTTGTTCACTAATTTCGATTGTGCGAGTCCCATGTCAATTCTTCATAGCAATATTGAATAATGAATAGAGACATATCCCTTCATATACTCTGTAAAATGCAAGAAAGGCTTCACAATAGGAAAGCTACACTGCGTTTTTGTGGAAAATCAGGGCCACATAAAGATACTAAAATTGGACTGACGTGCAGTTTGTTTTTTCTGTTAACTCTTAAGGTTGCTGGTCTCTTTACAGGAAAATTGTGGACAGAATAGATGGCAACAAAGATGGCTATCTCACAACAGAGGAATTAAAAAACTGGATTAAACGGGTGCAGAAACGCTATATCTATGAAAATGTGGCTAAAGTTTGGAAAGACTATGATCTAAACAAGGACAATAAAATTGCCTGGGAAGAATATAAGCAAGCTACATATGGTTATTATCTAGGTAAGATAACATTTTCAGATCATATGCTCAAAGATTATTGAGGCTGTAAGGCTTGATATCATGCTTTAGAGTCAACAGGTGTCACATATAGGACTCTTGAAAAATCACAATAACTTTTGTAGGTGCTCAGAGGACAAAAGCACTTCATAGTTGTTCAGTGCAGCCATTTCCACATGGGTCACCAGAACACAGAGGTTTTGTGGAGAGATTATGAAGTGTACTGACAAAGCTGAATTAAAGTCTCCACTTAGGAATATATATATATTTAGCATTAAAAATGGTTATTCAATTAAAAGATAATATTACATAGTTAATTAGTATCATTAATTCAGTCTCTCTAAACTCCTAGGATTCCAGATGCTAAAAATTTAGGCTGGGTATAAGCTATAGTGAAATTATTGATTAAAATGGTTAACATGCTTCAGACTGATCAGCTGCAAATTAAAATCCTTAACAAATCAAGCAAAATAAACACATTTTAAAAATATACCTCAGCCTTTTTCTCCCTCACATACATTCCCTTTGCTTTTTCTAAGTTAATGAAGGGAAAGGAGGCGATCAGTTATGCTAAAGGACAATGCTGACAGAACAACAAATTGATATTGACTATTTATACTGGAAATGAAAAGACAGTATCTACCTAACTTAAGAGGCAGTTTCTGGTACAAGCTTCCAGTAGCAATAATAAGTAAAAAGTCTACTTTAGATTAAAATTTAGCTTTTTACATTTGTGGAAGGAAATATTTGACATGCCATCCCTGCAGCAGTAGCCCTGGGAGCCCTTCTGAGCTCTTGGTCTTTGCTCTCTGTAATCACTAAGATCTGAAGTACAGCTACTACATTGTGGTCTCATGTTAATGCACACTTAAAATTCCCACCTGTGATACTAGCCTGGTCTTTTTCAACTGTGTTGTCTCCCAACATGCAGATTACAAAGTTATGAGTATTTTTAATGTTTGACGTCAGTTCAGTGAGCCTGTTTTAAAAATTATATCAAATACCATTTGTTTTATGCCATTGAACACCCTGAAAAAATGTCATTGTTTTAAACTGAAAGTAATTGTTAGGTTCCCTGTAGCAGAGGCATAGCAATTAGATAATTTCAGTCTGCCAGCTTCTGAAACCACTTTTCCTTTGGTTTGCTTGCTTTTTGAAACTAAAAAGTTGTGTAGATGGCACTGATTCCTAAGAATAAAAAAACCTGAATGAATTCTAGCCCAACTACTGCCTAAGCAGTGTTTGTAAAAGCAGATTTAAAAAGAAATTAAATCTATGAAGGATGATACACATTACTGCAAAATCCATTATTCTGGAATCCAACAGAAGGCTTACTCAGACATTCACCTATACTACTAAGTCACCTTTAAAAATCAAACCAAGTTCTTGACCCCTGAATTTAAAACTTCACAAGAAAGAGAACTTCCATTTTAACACAACAGCTATTCTGGCAATAAACCTTTGTATTTCTAAGACTCCTAACAGCAAATTGGAATACCTCATCATGGTAATATGTTTTAAAAGAAACATAGTTTTGAGATCTTCTCGATTCATTTGCAGAAAATCCAGAAGAATTCCAAGATGCATCCGATCAGCACAGTTTTAAAAAAATGCTGCCCAGAGATGAAAGACGATTCAAAACTGCAGATCTGGATGGAGACTTAGAAGCCACTCGTGAAGAATTCACTGCTTTCCTTCACCCAGAGGAGTTTGAGCATATGAAAAACATTGTTGTCTTGGTAAGCAGAGCAAAATCAATGCCATTGTTTTTACTTTTCTATTTTTGGGTGAGCTTTGAAATGCTTCTCTAATCTTTCCATGCAGGGTTGAGAAAGAAACACACACATAATAGCCAAGTGGGGAACAGAAGGGGATGCCTGTCATGAAATTCACTTGATGTAGAGCTCTCAGTAGAAGAAAGACTTGTTAAATGCACTTAGCCAGCTCCTAAATGGAATAAAGAAACAATCTTGGGGCATGGACTAAGACCAAAAGGAAAGGAAGGTTTACTGACACATAGCGGCTGAGTGTTTTGGCACAAGCTTGTATCTGCCCCTTACTTAAAATTTAAGCATGCAGGGAATTTTTCCAACATGAAAGGATATTTATATATTCATTGTATAAAGAACAATCACACTGGAGCCAGTGGAAGCACATCTACCTGTGTACAAGGACAGGTCAGGGCCAGAATTCTCTGTTCTCTTGTGCTTATTCGATGCAAAACTATTTTCCAGGAAACCTTAGAAGACATAGATAAAAACGGTGATGGTTTTGTGGATCAAGATGAGTACATTGGTGAGTGCTGAGGTTTCTTTCTTACATAGTCTTCCGTCAGTTTGTCTGTCCTCTTTCAAGTTTACAGCAGCATTAACAACACAAAAATGAATGTTTTGGTGCTCTGGTTCAACTATTTTAAACCAGCCATACAACCCATAAAGTTTCATTTCATTTTAGGCAGATAGCAACAGCACCAGCAAAAGGTTTGTCTCCCTTTACAGCATCAGATCCTCCTCTTGTTCTTGTCCAACTTGGCTAAGAGGATCTGGAGTAATATTTTTCACAACAGAAATACTCTGTGTGTGCTTGGCCACATTAACAGCTTTTTAAAGGCATTATTTGGAATTGCCTTTAAGCAGGATCAGAAAGTAAAATAATTTCTTCCCAAGTTAAGTGATACTTGACTATGCAAAATAGCTGGGAAGCACATCTTGCAAGAAAGAAAACTCACTTTTTTTCTACTTATTTTTCTAATTTAATTAGTAAGTAAGAACTCATGCTTCTCTAATATTTGTACAGTGATGCTATTATGTTTCTTCTATAAAGACGCATTAAAAGTGAACTGTAAAAATAGCACTAAGATGTAAGACTCTCAGAGATGTTGTGAAGTGTGTGAAAGTCAGCTGTGCATTACTTGAGTGGCAGAAACAGAACAAAATGGGAAACATCAGCAGCAAATCAGTCACAGTTAATCTGCACAAGCTTCAGTCACACTGAGCAGTTAGCTGCTGTCTTGCACTTAGACCTATGAAGAGAAAAACAGAAGCAGGCCTAGAGATCAGCAGTACCCAATAGATTTTAGCCTTTTGAATCACTATGCAGATACCAAAAGCTGACTTCTCCCACTTTGATGGGTTTTAAATCCAGAAAGTAGCACCAGGAAAGCATTAGTGCAAACTCAGATGAATCTGTTTCTAGTGGTGCTATAAAGATCACTTCACATATAATCAGGAACAATATACACACATTAATTAATGGCAGGGGGTTTCTATTCCTTGTAAATTATATTTAGCCTCAGAATGTGAATGCTATTCATTTATGACTGAAATAACAGAGCAGCATAATTTCCACAGTAATTTCAGATCATTCAGTGACATTACCTACATATAATTATAAGGTAATTGTCAACATTTGTTACTGTGTGAATGCTGGTTTTTCTTGTCTTCTATAGATAGGAACATAGAATGTTCTAGTCACGATCACCCCACATTCGCAAGGATGATAAAAATCACATTGACAGGACATGTCAGTTGCTTCAAATAAACAATATAATTTGCATTTTAAAAAATGAAAAAAAGAAAGTGAATGTGTTGTCTGAAGTTTTCTCCATGAGTTGAGGAAAACTATGCTTGAAATATTCCTACTTCCCTTTTTCACATGTAATATTTAAAATTTTTTAAAACACAAACATAAAAGCAAATATCTTCAGTAGTTTATAAGGAACAACAACAAAGTTTAAAAATTGCATTCTTTAGATCTGGTATTTGATGGCAAAGTCTGCTGAGGGTTATAGAGCAATTCCTCCCTCCTCCTCCTTCCTTCTATGTTGTCTTTTACAAAATTGGTTTAGATTTTACAAAAGCAGCAAAGCAAAATATCCCTAGTCATATTAAGCAGAGAGAACTGAATTCTTATTGTGCATGAGCGTGTAACAGTATTTCAAGGACACTGGGGACAGTTCTAACAATAGAGAACTTCAGCCTAGTGTACATGCTCACACTGCAGGCTGGGGGGCAGATTATTCCAGGGTTTGAGACCAGCATTTATGCTTCCTACAGATGCCAGCCAGCCTGTGACCCCAAGACCATCCACATGGGGTGCACTTTTCCTTAGCACATCCTCAAAAACGAAACCCACAAGGCATAGGAGTAGCATTACAAAGCAGGCCTTAAGTATAAGTAGAAAAGTGGAAAGCTTGAGGAATAAGCAGCCCTGATGAGCAGGAAACAACTGATTTGCCAGAGTGACCAAAGAATGAAGTGGACAGACTACTCAGCATTTGGAAGGTCTCTGCTGTAAGAACAAGTACAAATCACTTGCTCTTAATGATCACTGCTGCTCTGTTTATACAGATAGCTGCTGCCACTGTGGCATTTTTCAGCTCAGGGCTGATGCACAGAGCAGCTCATGGATATAATCCAGACATCCTGTGTCACCGGTGGTACTCCATCCCAAGGTACCAACCTGTGACAAGTGCACTGCCTGTGGTTTCTCACACAGAACACACCACTGGGTCATCATGACTTCTCCAGGTCTTGTTCAGAAGGAAGAATACCTTCTACTGAAGTGTGCTGCAGCACTGCATGGTTAAAAAAGGAGTAACCTACTAAGATGAATGTCTCTTTCAGCTGATATGTTTGCAAATGAAGAGGGTGGACCAGAGCCTGACTGGGTGATTACAGAGCGTGAACAGTTTTCAGATTTTCGTGACCTCAACAAGGATGGGAAGATGGACAAAGAGGAGATTCAGCACTGGATTCTCCCACAGGACTATGATCATGCACTAGCTGAAGCCCGGCACTTAGTCTACGAATCAGATGTAGACAAGGTGTTTAGTGTTCTAATATATATATATATGTTTGAATTGTATAAGCTGGTGTGTTTTGGATTTTTTTTAAACATATCAGCTAGCAAGAAATTATTCCTACTTAGAAATTATTCCTCTTATTAGTACACTTTAGACTTTGGTATGGCCTTTGACACCATCTCCCACAGCATCTCCTGGAGAAGCTGGCGAATCATGGCATAGACAAGTGGACTCTTCACTGGGTAAAAAACTGGCTGGGTGGCCGGGCCCAGAGAGTTGTGGTAAATGGGGTCAAATCGGGTTGGTGGCCAGTCCCCAGTGGTGTGCCTCGGGTCAGTTTTGGGGCCAGTCTTGTTCAGTGTCTCTATCAGTGATCTGGATGAGGGGATAGAGTGCACCCTCAGCAAGTTTGCAGACAACACCAAATTGGGTGGGAGTGTTGATCTGCTTGAGAGTAGGAAGGCTCTACAGAGGGACCTGGACAGGCTGGACCCATGGGCCAAGACCAATTGTATGACGTTCAATAAGGCCAAGTGCTGGGTCCTGCATTTCAGTCAGAATAACCCCAGGCAATGCTACAGGCTTGGGGAAGAGTGGCTGGAGATCTGCCCAGCAGAAAAGGACCTGGGGTGCTGATGGACAGCCAGATGAACATGAGCCAGCAGTGTGCCCAGCTGGCCAAGAAGGCCAATAGCATCCTGGCCTGCATCAGGAATAGTGTGACCAACAGGAGTAGGGAGGTGATTGTGCCTCTGTACTGGGCACTGGTGAGGCCACACCTCAAGTACTGTGTTCAGTTCTGGGCCCCTCACTACAAGAAAGAACATTGAGGTGCTGGAGCATGTCCAGAGAAGAGCCACCAAGCTGGTGAAGGGTCTAGAGAACAAGTCATATGAGCAGCAGCTGAGGAAACTGGGGATGTTTAGTCTGGAGAAGAGGAGGCTGAGGAGAGACCTCACTGCCCTCTGCAGCTACCTGAAAGGAGGTTGTAGGGAGGTTGTGTTGGCCTCTTCTCCCAAGTGAATAATGACAGGACCAGAGGAAGTGTTCTGAGGTTGTCTCAGGGGAGGTTTAGATTGGATATTAGGAAGAATTTCTTTACTGAAAGAGTGGTCAGGCACTGGAACAGCCTGCCCAAGGAGGTGGTGGAGTCACCATCCCTGGAGGTATTAAAGAAACATGTAGATGTGGCACTTGAGGACATGCTCCAGTGGCCAAGTTTGTGGGGCTTTTGGGGGTGTTTTTTGGTGGGGAGTGTTGTTTAGGGTTTGGGGTTTTTCTGTTGTTTTCTTTGTTTTTTGTGTTGATGGTTGGACTCTGATCTCAGAGGTCCTTTCCGACCATGACAGTTCTAATTCTAAATAGAGTTTTAGAGGCTAGACTTGATAATAAGTTAATGTATCAATGCCAGTTTCAGTTGGTAGGGTTAGAATCACAAAAGAAAAGAAGTGAAATGCAGTTTATCAGCTCTAGAAGTCCCCTTGGCTTTCATTAGTTTAGGTAAGAAATTATTTATCATCTTAGACTTGGAAGTTTTAATGCAGTAGAAATATTCTTTTCCCTTTTAAGAACGGTCATGGTTTGTCTATGCTAATTCAAACTGCAAGATAAACAATTAAGATAGATTACATGAGAGGCAGCAAAAAATCCTCCATTTCTATACTCCAACACACATCTTTGACTTAAAGACTAACTCAGTATGTCCATGTCTTCTAGCATGGGAGGTAAGTGGTTCAGTAGATCCCAGATGGATCCACTTCTGAAGTGTAATGTGAGCAAAGCTGGAACCTGAAAAGCCAAAAACTCTTATACAAAGAGTGTGTAAATTGCTAACATACTCAACCCTCTTCAACAAAATACACCAGAGGATTTTCATTTTCAGTTAGGAAGTAAACCTGACAGGAAGTTTACCTGATAGTAAACCAAACCACGGGGTAAAACTGTGTACCAGATAACCCATATCTTGTTTGGCAGTGAGTTTACTACAAACAACTTCAGTTAGCAATTTGAAGCCAGTGGGACTTAGGTCTTCCACCGAGGTCCAATTTTCACTCACCACAGCAGCTACTGAATCTGCAGTCTGGTACTTTAAATAACTGTAAATTTCCCAGGGCTCTTACACGTTTGTGCTGGTGTGTCTTTTACCTAGCTTTGAAAAAGTTCTTACACAGATTTGTTTTCCTCCCACCAGGATCAAAAACTAACAAAAGATGAGGTTCTAGACAACTGGAATATGTTCGTGGGAAGTCAAGCTACTAATTATGGGGAGGACCTCACAAGAAACCATGATGAACTATGATACCATGTGCCAACCAGTATGCCAGAGACCTTTTCTCAACTTGACTGAAATCACTGTTGTCCATCCCTGCATTTGGAGGAAGATGGACAAGAGGCACACTCACAACTGAATGACTTGCATTAATATATTTTTAACATGCCAGCTTATTACCTCAGAAACTGCATAGAAATAGCTTTTTACTCTTTTCATATGGTTAAATACAATGTCTAATTACTACCATTTTATTTGGGGGGGGAAGGTAACTTTTCTTAATAGCCTGATGTGGAAAAGGCACTTATAAAACGCAAATGCAAGAATCTTGAATAGTGAAATATTTTCTTCAAATACCCATTTTTACTATAGTGAAATACAGCTAGGATTAGAAAGAAACCTAATGTTTATCAGTCTAAGTTAATTAGTCATTTTTTTTTAATAGTATACAACATTTTAGAGTTCTGCTTTAACCCTCCTGTCCAGAGAAAAGGTTTGGCATAACAAGATATACAGCCTTTATCTCCACACTGTTTTTCTCTTCCAGTTTGGGCTGGAGGTGCTGGAGGAGGTATCCAGCAGCTCTCTGGCTCATGGCTTTACAAGTTCAAGATGTACATCTGGCCCTTCTCTCTGATCCCCGCCACAGTGCGGAGACAGCACACATGGCCCAGCACCCTGTGCTGGCTTTCCTCAGCAAGGGTTGTGGAGTTTGTGGTGACAGCTGCTCCCTCAGACAACAGAACAACGTACAATTGTTTGTGGGCTGTTGCTTATGCTGTTTCCTGGGAGGAATTATACCACATGGAGCATAATTTATCTCATGCTTTTCGCACTTTACCCAAGCCATAGTCTTGTTCACACAGTGTGAATGGCAGCAGTTCTGTGATGGAGAAAGAATGAGACATATCACCCCTCTGGGCCTTCTGTCTTCTCTGCCATGCAAGAGGACAGATTTATGTGGCTAGAATTCTGCTTTTGTATGTATATATGTGTAAGGATGTGTTACTGAAGCAACCACATGAAGACAGCTTTCCTTTTAAAGAAAGGGGTAAGCTTTCCACACAGGTGCTTTCTTTTTTTACTGTATAATGTGAGCTACTACATGTATATTTTTATATACCAAACTTAAGATAAGTGTGGTTGTTTTTAAATGTACTAGTTTTCAAGTAAGCACAATAAAACCAATACTTCTTTTTGATACTATGAAGGTGCAATAACACTGACACAGACTAACAGAGGGAGATGATGTGAAAGCAGGTACCAAGCCTTTGGAGCCAGTAGTTCCCAAAGCAGTGGGTCATTGAGAGCTCCTGCAGCACTGGGTGGTCATCTACAAACAGCAGCTGGACATACGGTACCAACTGCTTCTTCTTCACCTCATTGAAAAAAAAAACCAAACTAAAATTAAGTCTTATATACATAGTTGCTGTTGCTATCACTAGAATTTGTTCTGAACATTAATATTAGGAGATCTGTGACCTCCATAAACAGTGTCATTTTTATAAGGTCATATAAGAACTGTGGTGAAATATTTTACATCTTCCAATTGAAGATAATTAAATGTAGATATCAGAGTCTGGCAGAGATTACATGTTCCTGCTAGCACAATTACTGAGCTTTTGGTGTGCTCTTCTTATGACGTTGCCAGCAATATCTGTGAAAAGTCCCTACCTCTCCCACTAACAAACAGTAGGACAAATGTCATAAGACATAAGTGAGCTGTTTTTTCTCTTCCCATACCCTCAAGTTAAATGCCTAAATGCAGTGTTATCTAAGAAGCAATAAAATTGTATCTTGATGCATGTAAAATATCATCTGTTACGTTAATGATTTGGAAAGAATTATTGTATTCCATAATCCTAACAACCTTGAGAAGTGTTTTTTTTTGGTAGTCTTTTTATACTAAAATGCAACATTTGTATATTTTAGCAATAGAATTGCAGTGCTCTCTGCACTCAGATTATATTCTGCTGTTTCAGGAAACAATACCTTAAAAGACCTCAAAAAAAGCTTGTTTCCTGTACGTGAAACTGCATCTCAGACTGGACACCAAGCCAAGGATTTGCACTGGAGCCCAAGGGGAGGTTGTTTGCTAACTCTTGTTGAAATTCAGTGGGAGTTGGGTGCTGAGACACTAAGCATCATTGCCTTCAGCCAAACATGACACATCCAAATCCACCATGCTCTGTCCCAACAAAAAAAATGCATCCAAGCTTGGAGAAGCAATCACAATTTCTTCCACATTACTGAATGAATTTAGAATAGAATTAGCATCAAATAAGAAAGAAATCACATTCCTGTGTTTGTTCTCAGTTTCTGTTAGTGCTCAGAACACATTGGACATTTTCCAGTGTAAAACTATACTCAGATATCTAAGTAACAATGCTGAACTCAGGAGTGGTCATGCAAACAGGAACTGGCAATTTAGACCCATGTTATTTTGCAGTGAAATAATTTTTTCCAGAAAGAATGGTACTTAGACTATACCCAGCTATGAAAAAGGCAAACATGCCAACTAGAATGAGATTTAAAATAAATTACTTGTCAATCATTGTAAGGGTAATGGGGTTATATTAAGATTAGGAGCATTTTTATAAAGCAGAAGATAGAAACATTGTTTAGAGAACATAAGTGTTACTGATCTAAAGGCTACCCTCTTCTTTCTGCAGCTCTTTATAGTGTTTCACTCACCAACATTCAGTAATGTACAGTACATTTTGTGCACTAAATTTTCATTTCAAGCTCAATGCACTAAGGAAGAGTAACTCCAAAAGAGACTAGAGCTTCTGGGTTTAAATTTAACACTATTTAAGGAAAGCAAACCTTTGCTAGGGGATATAACTGTTAGCATTGTGATTTTTCAAGCCTAAGGTTTCTAATGGGGTTTGACTGTTCCAGAGATAACATTTTTTTTCCTAGGTAACATATTTCAAGTCACATTATGAGCAAATGTTACAAAATTTTAGTGTAATGTGAAATACTGTAATGTCAGATAGTATTATTTATCTGCTTAATACGACTAAACCCATTTATTGCTGGGAGCCATACTTCATCCCAGCAACATGAAAATCCATTTTGTGCCTATCTTGTCAGTTATAGCCAATTTTCTTAATTAATTGTGATGTAGCGAAATTCTGTTGGGAAACGTGTTTATATATATTTCCAACTGCAGGTTCTGTATGGTAACTTATACATAGAACCTCCATTAACTAAATGTTTTCATGATGCCTATGCCACAACATATCAACGGTGCATTTTTCTTAGATATCTAGAATGGCCATTATTATTGCACATGCAGTTTTAAATACTAGAATTTATGACATGAACTAAGTGGCTAATGTTCATTGTCTTATATTTCCATTTAATGATTCAATCAGATTAAATCTGTCTCCTATTCTAGTCAAGGTATCACACATAACTCCCTGCTGAAAAGAGAATGCAGCTCATCCTGATCTAATTACACTTAAACAGGAATCTTGGAATAGTTGCATAATACTTTACTATGTGCAGTGCAGAAGCTGATCTTACTCCAAATACAAGCTGATGGCAGAACTTCCAGTCTCTGTGCAGAGGGACTAAGGCCCTGGGCACCCAAAGGCAAGAGAACATGATGGTGGGTCCTGAGATTGGTAATAACCTTATGAGCAGATCTTGATCTCCTAACTACTACTACTGAGCACTAACTTTTAAGAATTTAGACTGATTGATACTCCTACATGATAGTTAAGGCATCTAGCTCATGGAAGACAGCATCTCCTGTTTTACTGATCTGTTTCAGTAAACTTAGCCATTAAACTGAGCTATGTTTGCACCACTACTAGACAGCAAGATACCACTAGCAATTGGAACTAGTTTTAAAGGGGAACAGAAGGAGCCACAGAAAACATTTCAAGGCCAAAGACTTTGCAAAACCTGACTTGGCTTGCAATCAAACACTAGGAAGAACCCACCACTCGTAAGCTGTGCCCTTCTTTTTTCATCCTCCAGTTTAGCATATTCTGTATTCCATTTAGTATGTCCAGCAAGGAGCACATTAACCACATCAAATAACAAAGGAAGAATTTTGGATTATTTCCCACAGAAGTTGCAGGTAAGACTGATGCCCCTCAAACTCAAGTGCTGTACAGACTATCCCAAACATGATGAATTTCAAAGCAACATCAGAAGAAAAAGGTACCAGCTTTCCCATAGTGTGAAATAGTGTACAAGGGACATACATGCATATGGTGATACAACAGGCAATGTCACACCTGCATTCTGTCTCTCCACAGGGTAAGGTAAAATATCTTCAACAGATGGGAGCAACTCTTCACTATGCCAGTGACAAGGATACAATTATCATGTATAGGCATAACTATTCCTATTGATAATTAAGGGATATCCGTCTTCAGCACAAGTATTGGCTCTGATGAGAGCAGCAGGAAAGCATGCAGGGGGGTTGGAGCTAGATGATCTTTACGGTCCCTTCCAACCCAAACCATTCCATGATTCTGTGATTCTGTTATACATCAGAAATTACAATGTATCATCACATTAACAAAAAATGTGGATATGTGTCAAGATGCTTTCACAGTTAAGTGGGAAATCTTTTCTTTATATGGAAATAGCCTGACAATCTTTAAAATGAAATTCCATTGGACCAGTGGGATTACAAAAATAATGAAAAATTAATATAGCTTTTGAAGACATACTTTAAAATCCTCAGTAAGGCTCCTTGGCATTTTTGGGGATGGTGACACAGAGACATCAGTTGATCCCACATCATATGCCACATTCTCAAACAGGTTGCTCAGATTTAGATAAAAATAAAATATAAAAATAAACCTACTCAATTGGCTGGTCCAGGAAGTGCTATCTTCTCCCACCTGAGGCTGGTACAAGTTGGTATCAAGGCCACAGCACCTAGGAAGAAAAAAAAATATTCTAATTGTCAATTACTGAACTCCCAAGACCATAATGTTCTCAGGACTTATCGAAAGATATCTTCTGTTTGGATAAAAGCCAGTTAATTTAATGTTTCAGGAGGACAAAAAACAAGAAGTGGGAGATGGGCTTTTAGCATTAGATCACCTGTAATATAATACAGAAATACCAAAAATAGAATTTACTAGATTGACAGGTTAGGCACATCCCCCAAATTACTCTCAAAGCTCCCCCCCAACTTCAAATTCAGCTAAACTGAAGTTCTGCTGATGTTGCTTTCACTGCATCTCACAGGACCTTCCTGGGACACAGAAACTAAAGGAATACTTGTTGAGAATGCGTCAAATGAAAAAGTACAAAATATTTCATATAGCTAAATCTTCCCAGAACCTTTAGTAACATTTAGATTAAACACTGTAAAATCATAGGGAGAATTATTCTTTTTTCAAAGTGAATTCAAAAGGGAATTCAACAGACAGCAGAAAGTATGGGAAAAGAACAGCTAGAGAGATGTCCTAGAATTTAGCAGAACCAAAAGCTTCTCCATTCCTGCTCTTCACTGAGAAGATTTTGCATCAGTTCCTTTGTTTGAGTCTCCCTAGTCTTTCCTTGTCTTCAAGTTTTAAACTCAGTTAATGCTACATTTCTGGGAATCCCCAAATCTCCCTGAGTTGCTGATAACTGAAATGCTTTATGCCAAGGCAGTTTTCACAACTAACACATCTGCTCCAAACTGGATACAGCAAAGTACAGTCAAATAAAGCAAGCAAATGCAAGAGACTAAAGAGTATTATTCCATTAGTCCCATTTATATTCAACAAAAATGTGTAACCTGGAACAGACAGGGTTATACTAAGTTGGGATTATTTAATTTACTACAGAAACATTTAAAAGTGAACTCTATACAAGAAAAGTATTGGTATACTTCCTGTAGGCTATAGAGTACTGTTTTCCTAGAGCAAATAAACACAGTAATTTACACTTGAGTTTAGTCAAACTAGTACCTTTTGAAGCAAAATTTTCCTGCATTGATCTTTCTTCAGTGTAGCTGCATGACCATTAAAATTATAGGATACCTTCTTGAGCTAACAATCAAACCCCATGACTATTCCAAGGCTGCCTACCAGTTTCTTAATAAAAACTTGTATGTTATATCAGATCTACAATTGCTGCACATGCTGGGTGCAAAGTTTGACAACTTTCAATCATCACAAAAGGTGTATGAAATTATTTCATTATGAATTTCAAAAGCCTTGCTATCAACTAGCACTGGGTTTACAAAACAGTTACGTAGACATTGCAAGGAAATAAACCCTTAACATTTGCTACCCCAAAGCTTGTGAAAAGAAAAATTGCATACAAGACCTTAAAATTAGCCCTCTGGGATAAGGAACTTGGGGATAAGGTAGGTTTTCCCCTAAATCAGACTGTAGCTAATGTGCAGCTTTGCAGTGTATTCAGAGAATCTTCTAGGCTTGTAGCTGTGATGTAAATAAATATTAGCTTAATAGTGGGAGCCCAGGTCCAATACGCAGTCAACAGAGACAAGCAAGGCCTCCTCAACTGCAGCTTCAGAAGGTATAATTATGGGTGCAGAAAGCAGACAGTGCAAATATATCCTCCCTTTATATTTCTGCATCCTTTTATAACACATACAAACACAGCTGAAATAAAATGGGCAAGAGGAAGAGCAATGAGAAACGACATGAAATATCGTCTTTAAAATCTACTTTATTCAACTGGAAACAAAACATTTTAAAAGGTGATAATGCTCTAAAAGCTATTTAACTCACCAGCCAAATGAAACTGACCAAAATCTAATTTATTCCTTGTCTTGTTTAGCAGATGTTTAAAAGATCAATATTGTTGTCTCTGTAGATCAGCATGAAATATTAACCAGTCTGAGTGTTCTGAAGCTTTTTACAACATATTCAGCCTCATTAAACATTAAGCAGGCTTGAAATATAAATATAAAATAACTATCAGCTTCCTATCCTTCAGACACAGAATAAAGGTAGCTCAAATGTGGGAAGCAGGAGGAAAAAAAATATTAAATGAACTGGGAATTCACAGAGAAGTTAACTTAGGAAAGCTGTCACTATAGATTGACTCAATCAGATACACTTAACCATAAGGAAAGATAATATTGCAATATCAGAACATCTGCTGAGGAACAAAACAGTAGCATGACATTTATAGCATAAGAAATTCCTAAAAATATGCCTCTCACTACATATATACTCATCTTAGGCCCAATCCTCTTCTACTATACAGCTCCTTTCCCCCCCTCCTATTTGCTGTAAGACCCTCTCCATAGGTTCAGTGAGAATGAAGCCCTCTTTTCTCTGCTTTTCATTACTGTCTGGTATGTTAAAAATATCTGGGCAATACAGCAGAAAAGAGTTTCAGGTTCACTAAAGGGGAATGTCAGCTTTGTAAATCACTGAAAGTAACCGGACATAAACTGTCAAAATAAGTCAGGGAAACATTGTGGTTATTGTCAGTATGTAACTCAAGCCTGCTATCCAAGATGTGGCTAAAGGTTATAGACAATATAGCCAGACAGTTCTAGTATGATGTACAGATCAACTAATTTAGCTAAAAATGCTGTTTAATTTTAATATATGCAGTACATTTAATACCTTTGTCTCCCATTTGTCTGCTTGCTTTATTATTACTGCACCCTGAGACTGATGAGTGAAACAACCTCCCACAGTATTGCCTTTACCTCTGCAGAGTCTGTCAGGCTTTACAGGTAAGTTTTTTATGTAGCTTTCTTATTGCTACTTCTTCTAGTGTTGACTAGTATCTATACTGGACTAGACATGTGCTAGAATTTATTACAGCCACCTTCTCTTATTTTGGCAAGATGGTTAACAACAACGAGTGCAACTCTGTAGGATCCATTCCCCTTCAGAGGTACTAGATCTCATAAACAGGAGACTGAGCTATTAAGTTAGAACCACTGAATTCTCTTATACAACACCATGGTAGGAATGACATCAATCAGTCATTGCAAATACCATAAGGAGTTGAGAATGAAACCAAGAAACTAATACAGTACACCTAGAGGCAAAAAAATATATATTTTTAAAATAGATATTTTTAAAATGTTGAGGCATGAGCAAGGTATCAGTGGGCTCACATAAAGATTAAGTGTATCAGACACATTAAGAAATGATGTTGAAATAGCATTTGACATTGGGCTATTTTTGCTGCATTCTCAGAATAGAACTGAAAAGATACTTTTGTTTTCCACTGCATTCCACTGTATTTTCATACTTTGTCTACCTGTATACTACACTGTTAACAAGCATTGATTAATGCAGCATCAAATCATATGTTTCATGCTTATCTGCATGCCAAATTTTCACATGTGCTTTGTGAACAGGGTTACACCATCTCCAAAGACTCAATTTAATATTAAATTTTAAAATATGTAATGGGAAAGGGTAATATACATTGTGAGCCCAGCAGCTACCAGTTTAGTCAGAGGGGCAAGTCACAGGCTCGGGGAGAGGGCAGACAAAGACTTAGATTTCCTGTCCCCTCTGCATTCCTGCACCATCCCAGTTTGCTCCTGTTAAAATGCAACAATTACAGACAAAAAACAGCCCTGTGTGATGAGAACCACACTTGTCTCTTCCCTGTTATGCCCCCTTTGTTGTTTTTTTTTTGTTGATGCATGGGGGATTCACAGAGCTGCCTCCTTGCTTCCACTCAGCAGAGACAGTTACACAAGGACTCACTCACATTTCTTACAGCCACCAAGGAGCACGATGAAGCCCTAATGAGGCACGTGGATGAGGCTGTGTGATGCAGCCAGGAACGCACAGAACTCATGGAGCACTGTGTGGTGCCTTGCTTCCTTCTTTAATCTGAGTCCCTTGCAGGCCCAGCAGGTTGTTTGGGAAGAAAGGTAATTGGACAGCAGTGTCAAGCATTACTTTGACACCAGGATACAACATAGAGGAATCAAGCAGGACAGTTTTCTTGCTGAGATTGCCACAGCTCTTTTATCCAACAATCCTCTTCTCCCAAGGGTATGCTCATTTATGTGTCATCCTTGTATCTCACTGAGCTTCTAGCATGTAGGAGACAAGCCAAACACCAGCATTAAAAGGTCACCTAAGTGCTATGAAATTGGCATTGAGGTGCAAGGTAGAATGAGCAGGCACAAAGATGGGTATATGTTGTCAGCAACTGCACAAGGAGAGGAATTTTGTCTACCCAACTGCTCTCCAATCAAACCTGGAAAACTAGCCTTTGCACAGATGAAATCTGTTTCACTTTTTGTACTCTGCAACCCCTTGAAAACCTGAGAGATGACAAATGCTAGTGCCAAATTTACTGTAAGTATCTACTCGGGCAAGACGTAACAGTTTGCGTTGATCAAGTTGCACTTATACTTCTCTTAGACATCCATCCCAGTGCAGCTTCTGGCATGCATTCTTTGAAGTCTCCTTTTATACAAGACTTCTGCCTGTCCACACAACTGAAACTGAAGCCTTGTAACCTTCTTACTACAGTATCTTATTCCTGAACAAAACACTTTGCCCTGCACATGCTCAGCTCAAAGCACTATTGCAAAGCAGAGCCAACGCTCCACTCCCTCCATTCCAACAAACTCCACGTGTCTCATCTTCACTTTCAAAGCTCTTCACAGCCTACAGCTCCCAATATTCCTCACCTTTCATCCACTGCTGGAAGTTTTATTCCTGTAATTCACCCATAACTAAAACAGTTCATTGTTTAAAGGGCAAATAGAAGCCAGAAATTTTGTGTGTAGGCTCCCATGTTTTCCTCATATTTGAAAGGGTGTTCTAAATTTCTAGTTAGCTCACATTGCCCTCCCAAAGCTCTCCTCAGCTGTGATGTCTTCTAAAAATGTAACTGCCAATCAGCACTGTGTGACATTTCCAGTATCAGCAAGACAAAAGGGAGAGGAAGAAAGGAAGCTCTCTAACAGACCATCCGACATTTCAGAAGGTGGAGAAGAAGAATCTTCTTAGGACTTCCACCAGTCTCATCCCAGGTGCTGAACACTGCCTGTGTGCATTCCTTCCGTTGCCTCCACCCACATGCACTCTTTGCTTGTGGTGTAAATTCTTCTGCAATGTCTTTTGGTTCAGCACTGGTACAGTGCTTAGGACAGTGAAATTGTGCCTCATGACTTGGATTCCTAAGAGTTACAGTAATATAAGTAATAAAGCAACCACCGTTTTAACGGTATTTCACTAAAATTCATACCCCAAGACCACCAAACCATGAAGAAACAGCATACCAGGGAGAGAGAAAACAATCACACAGATCTGAATGACAACGCAAATGCATCAACCCTCAGCAAGTGTTAATTTGTAAGGCTCAAGAAAAAAATATTTTATCATTCACTTTCAACATACCTATGCTCATTTATGCCCACAGGCACTAAAAAAATTAAATCTGGCTGTAAATAATCCACCTAAATAAAAAACAACACTGAGCAAATCATCCCTGTACATTTTTTTGTTGCTTTAGAGAACATGTAAGGGATGTGTGTGCAGCAGCACATGAAAGACAGATGAAGAAAATTCTTCAGCTGCTTGGATTAAAACAGAATAAAATTATTCAGATAAATGCAAATTTCTTACACTGAGACCTATAAAGATATCCTGGTACTGATGTAGCTTTCCACTGTCTCTAGAAGAACTGAAAACCTATTTAAGACCAATACAAGGGCAGGTACACACATACCAGAGGGCAGAGAGAATGCCATCAAAACATTTCAATAGGAATATGAGAGCTCTTTTGGAAAATCCCAGTAGAAATCTATGACCTACTCAAAAGCCTTTGAAACTTTACCTTCTACAGGTCACTGAAAAAAAATGTTTCTGGAGCAGATCTTCTAATACAATGAAATATTTTTTCTGTAGGAGTTAAGTAACTATTTGATACATATATAACTGGATAGAAGCACACACAGAATGCAGATGAATTACCAGCAGCAAAGTCACTTGATGACTTATTATCTTAAAATGCATTATATTCTTCAGTGTGTCTATTTTCAGAAGGCATCGTGCTAGATTTGCAAACAGGCTGGAAAAAAACTAATTAGAACTAACTATTGTTGAGAAATGTTAGTGTGGAAGGGAAGGCAGTTAAAGAACAGTAAGGGAGTTTAAAATATAAGTTCATTCCAGTAAATCAGTGTCAAAATGACAAGAGAAGCCAACGTGGCTCAAGACCAATATATGGAACAATACGTAAGATAAACAAAAAAGCTTTTGAACCCACATACAGAATATGAGAAGTGAAAGATTTGATTAAGTATTAAAAGAAAAAGACGAAACCAATCAAACAAAACCAAAAGTGAATCATACAGCTCAAAATGTCTCAGTATGAGGGGGAGGTTTTCTGGTGTTTTTTTGTGGGGGTTTTTAAAAATTTTTTTAAACCAAAGAATTAAGAATGTACTTTCCAGAAGGAGAGTGGAAAAGATCAAACTAGAACACAGTGACTACCATAAATTTTTCAAAACAAAGTATTTTGCAGCTATTCTAAGGTATCTGGTGCAACATATCTGAATACTCCAATAGGGAGAGTTTAAGGCTTTCCCCCACCTTTACTGCTTTCTTGTTTCAATGCAAGTTATGCAGCTCTCACCAAGGGCAAGTACTTGCACTCACATTCAGGCAAAATGAGTAATGAGCCCAGGTGATCACTGTGTGAAGTACCACCAGTGCATGTCCAATCTCACTCTGCAGTAGCAGACACTGGGGGGACAATTCCTTCCCTTGGTGTTTGCAGGTATCACACCACATCTTTGTCCAGCCAGAGTGAAGGTAGGGACCCTCCTCACTGACTCTAATCGTGGGTGTGTGCTGACTGGGAACTGTACGTGTTTCCTAAGTCAAAGTGAACTTCTGAGAGAAAGAATTTAAAATTATCAGCACATTGAGTCTTCTATAGATTTCCCTCTATCTTCCCTGCAAGGCTTCCTGTAGCCTTGACTACATGTAAACCAGAGCTATATCCTAAAAACCTTGACTGCTATTTTAGTCTGAGCTTTCTAACTTTGATTAGACAACTAAAATAAGGGTGCAAATACTATATTGACATATCCTTTCTTCTCTTGCAAAAGGTTGCACAGCTACTTCTGACTGAGCCCTAAGGAAGCCCACAGTGTAGACATCAAATGTGTAAGAGAGCAAAAGAAGTGGGAACAGAAACTGAGAGAAGACTTCACTGACAATTTACAAGTTCAAATAGTTTGAAAGAGATCCCCAAAGACAAGAGAGAGACCATCATAATGCCATTAGTTAAAGAAAAGCCTAGGGAAACTGAAAACCTATGTAGGGAAAGCTTAAAAATCATTTTAGAAAACCAAGTGAGGGAAACACTTTAAACAAGCAGACTAGTGGTTCAATTAAGGGTTTCAGAGATGCCTGTAGGAGAAAATCTCCAAGGATATTACCACTAGGATAGACAAAGGGAGGCAATGGGAACCTGATGTGCAGATGTTCAAAATCATTTCCACAAGTTTCATATTGGAAGCTAAATGCATTAAAAAATTTAGAACAGCAAATGCATTCCAGAAATGTGTACAAAGTGCATTTGAAAAACTGTTTAATCATAAATCAGTACAAATAGTGGGATAGGATAGTAATTTTACAGAAACAGCACTGAAATGCAAAGAAAAGGAAGCTTTGATTAATAAGGTGAGGGGCAGGGAGAAGAGATTCTTTATTTTCCTTAAAATAATTAGGATATTTTTTTAAAGAGAAGATGCAAGTCCTCACAGGAAGAAGCCTGCTTGTTAATCTCTCAAAGAATCCATAACAAAGGCAAAAAGGTAGAGAAATAAGTTGTAAGGAAAGCTGCTTTAAATTATTAATCAAGAATTATATCTGGACTTACCAAGCACTTTCCAAGACAAAGAATACAACTCAGTGTAAATAATAAGACAATTATATATTTTTTAATTATTTTTTTCTTTTAAAAAGACTGGCAAGGTTGGGGTGGTTTTTGGGGAGGGGAGGTGTGGGGTGGAGGTGTTTGAATGTAACAATAAGAATTAAACAGAATTAAAAAGATGAGCAAACTTTATAACTCAGACCTTTCTTTCCCAAAAAAGGGTTACATTGCCCCTGGAAGCTCAAACTGCACACAGGTTATTTTCCATCCATGGATTATCAGGCATCTGCAGCCCCCCGTCCGAGCCCCACACTTCAGTGCAAACTTACTGAGCAGAGAAATCTAAGAGCTTCCTTCTCCATCACCACTGATATGAACTACTGTGCCACATACTCCCACATCCATTCTCCATGATCATAGCTGCATGGCTTTCCTATAAAATTAGGTCTGCATTTGCTATTGCCTCGTTCACAGGGAAAGAGCTTTTTACTGTAAATACAAGCCTCTGGCTCTAGCTGCAGCCTCATGTTTTTAGCCTGGAGGAATCCAGTTTGATTTCCCATGTGTTGAACAAATATCAGAGGTCACATAAAGAGAGAATATATGGCTCTATAGGAGCATAAAACTTGGGGAAGAAGGAGAGAGTTTGAACAACAGCTACCACCATCAAAAAGAATAAATCAAAATGAGCCATTTAATGCATTTTAAATACACCGGCTGTAAAAACTAATTTAACCCAGTATCAACCAAATGGAAATAAATATTTAAAGGTGTAGTATTCAGCTGTTTTCTCAAAACAGTAGTCTTTTCCCAAAGCTTGGCTTCTAAACAAGATGATGCCTGCACTCCAAAACAGCTAAAAATTCAACAGAATCGAGCATAGTTTGATCCATTTGTAACCACAGCAAAACGATGTAAGACAACAATCCTTACACCTCTTCTCCTCTGCCTCTTTATTTTGGAGTCATGTTCATAAATGGAGCCCATCAGCTCGACTGGGGTTGGCAGAGGTAGGAGGGATGGGGACCAGCTGAGGATGGTGCTCTGCACATTCCCCTGGCTGGGCTGGTTATCCTGAGCTCTCCTCCATCCTTGGCAGCGACTACAGCCTGAAAAATAATGGCCTCAACAGCTTCTTAGGCCACTCGCTGTTATAATCTGTATAATAAGTATTAGTTTAGCTTTTCGTATGGAAAGTTAATCCCCTAATAACATTTCAAATTACTGAACAGTGTTTGGAAAAAATCATAGCTACCATTCAGAAACCTGTGCTGCAATCAGCCACACAAGATATACGGCATTCTGTAATTAGTGCACACCTTTCAGACTTGGCTAATTACCTCTTATGAATTAAAATTGTTCCTCCCCCCACCAACCACTATACTCAAGATAAAAAAAAAAAAAAAAATAAAAGATAAGCTCTGTACTTTTAAGGAACTGAAAACCCTGTAAGATAATGTCACTGATTTGGTTATTTCCAGGTGAATGTCAGGTTATTCAACTTAAGTGAATTTAATGATTTTTGGACAGGTTGTGCAATGAATCTTCCTATAAATCACTTATAATTGCAAACATAAAAATTAAAAACCAGTCTGAAAAGAGAGATAACACAGTATTAATGATGGAATGCAGTAACCCATAGATAGTGTTGCTGCCATTTTAACAAAGGCCGTTCTGATGAGAACTTCTCAACCTCAGGAGGACAGCACTAGGATGAAGAGGCTAGAATATCTAACCTACAGGAGTTTTTAAATGACTAAATGTGATTAACAGATGTGTTTCCAATATACTGACACAAGAACTTCAGAGTTCTAAGATAATGTTATTTTACATTCTCAGAAAGACCAACCTGGCTTTCCACACCTCTTCCCCAGTATCTGTTACCAGCTGGCTGTTACCCCTGTGCTCAGCCATGGATGAGATTTGCTTGTGTTAGTACCCCAAGTCAGCATTTTGAATGATGCAGAGCATTTCAGGTACCAAATTCCCTGGGCAGAGAGCACCTTTTTTTTTTATTATTTATTTCTGTGAGTGCTGATCAGTTCAACGATGCCAACACCTTCTCATAAAAGCAGGTGGAACAATCTGAATCAGGGGAGACTTGTGCCCCAGCTCAAAACAGTACTGAAGTCACCAGTGCAGTCAACAGAGAATGTCCTGTCCTATGACACAGGCTGGCAGCTGAGTGTCAGCCTGCCCTTCCCATTCTTTGGAGAACAAAGACCTACCTCATTTGTAGGTGCTAAAACACAAGAGCTGGTACAACACCTCCAGCCCTGCCCTGCTGCTCCACAGTCCTCCTGGAAGTCATCCCTGCACAACCCATGTAGGGTGAGCACAAGTAATTCCAGACTGGTTTCACAAGGACACTTCTATTACTTAGAACAGCAACTGAAAAAATTAGCTTTTGCCTTTACATTGAAAAAAAGTGTTTCTCCTCCTCTTACCTGTCAAGAGCCTGTAGCAAAGGACTACACAGACACATCAAGAAGAGTGTACATCCTCTGACCTGCCGTAAATGTTTCAACACCTTCTTGCAAGAAACCCAGTCTTATTCACATATCTCATCTAATGAAGAAATCCTGCACTTTTGAAAGTAAGTGCACTTTAACTGATCATCTCATTGGAGTTTTTGAAAGGTTTCATGCCTTTTTATTTTAGACCAAAGTTTTTATGCATATTAGCTGTATCAAAAGGAAAAACTGAAAGTCACAGGACAGACTTTCAGAATTAGAGATGACTTGAATTTAAATCTAGGAGCCAAACTCACCTACTTTGTCCTGTATGAAGTTTGGAGCCAACCTTAAAACCAGGCTTTTTCTGGTCATAATTTAGATAAGATTGAACTTTTCTGACATTAGCCCTTTTTAGCAGATTTTGGCTCCAGATGAAAGAAACCTTGCAGGTACAATCATACAGCCAAATTACTAACTGCCACCCTTTGTGCCTGTTAATTATTTTTGGCCACAGCATTCTGTGCATAATGGAGCATGGACACAATATGATGGCTTTGCCTTTCCCTCCACACACCCCCTGCTCCCTCTTCCCATTTTTATTTGGCTTCTAGGTCAACATTTTGAGAAATCAACACTTGCTTTGCTGGAAGTTAAGGGATAATCAGCCTGGAACACTTTGGGTTGTTTTGTATATGTACTCAGTATTTGCAGCTCCCAATGACTTTTAGCTAGAAAAGTGAGAACAACCACAGTTACAAAAACAGGCCCAAACTGCCTCAAAATTAATCACGTCAAAAATCTAGGAACTATTAAACAAATATAGACATGATGTTAGGGGTGGGGACGGAGTTTCATCCCCAGGAAAAATCACTAGCTCCTTGTCCCAAGCCATTCTGTTTTATTTTTAACTTCTTCCTACTTGTCATGGGACAGAGGTATGGAAATCTTTCTATGGTATCACATTAATATAAAATCGTTCTGCTTTTTTTCTCATGTGATAGTGAAGTGTAGCCACGTTAGCACATTTCATTGCAAGTTAGTAAAAATGAACATTAATATGACCTGATGCTAATCCACCATGACAGAAAATTCCTAATACGATAAAACTTTCATATCATATTAGTAGAAAAAAGTCAGTTCCTGCCTGTTCCAGGTCACTTTCAATGTTGCCTTTGAGCATAAAGGAATAGCAAGCATTTGTCTATCTGCAAAAAGGGTCCCTAGCACTGTTCAATGGCAAAGTAAAAATTATATTCAAATGTGCCTTCCCCCCCCATGTGTGACTTAATCCATTGCAGGAGAGCCCTTAAATACAGCATGGCAGTTAGCCTTAATTTCCAAGTTTCAGCTCTGAGTTACTCAGAGTGCCTCTTGCAATGAAAAGCAATCTCTTTTTAAATAGTGATTTCCTTATATTAACATTATAACAGCTGCAGAAATTATCAGTCCAACATGACTCCTCTCCTCATTTTCAATACCAGTCTTTGAGAGAAAACAGTCAACCATGGGCATCATGTTCAGTGAGTCCTTCAAAGCAAATGCTTTGAAGACAAATACTGTTCTTTTTTTTTCCTGCAAAAAGTCAGTAGAGGTCTGGATGAAGCAGAACCACCTCACAGCTGCCTCCCAAGCAGCAGGCAGTCAGCTTTCAATGGGGCAGCTTGAGGAGGCTTTGTAAGCCAACAACCATACCAATTACACCAGCAAGTTTGAACATTATCATCAGTTATTCAAGTCGTCTATATTACAGTGTCATTTACAAAAGCTTAAAGTCTGATCCCACACATTTGCCATCTCTGGGATACCTTTGCTTATTTGGACCCAGATTTGATGAGCAACCATCCTTTCTGTAAGACTTAAGTGGCAAATTTAGCCTAAAATATCTAAATAAGATTATCAGAATAGACCACATGTAAATAACAAAGTGCTTCTCAGGACTTGTTGGGCATTTCCCAGAAAATGATAAAACCTTTGAAAGAAACACCACCGACTTAACTGCAAAGCTTTGCAAAATTGCTGGTCAAACTGAGTCCAAATGATAATTAAATACATTTGCTTTGTTCATGTCCATTCTGTCACTCAGTGCAAAACAGAGAAGCTCAATTTAAATCCAGAGCTTGATGCCAATTTCCGACAAACTAATGTCTGGTTTTCTTGGTTGCAGTCACTTTTCATTGTACATGGATTTCCCTCGACTGGGAGAACAGTGCTATGACCAGGCAATCCTAACAGTTGCAAATACTGAGCTTCCTTACATAGAATCGCAGAATGACAGAAGAGTTTGAATTGGAAAGGACCTTAAAGATCATCCAGTTCCAACCCCCATGTATGACCAGGGACACCTCCCACTAGATCAGGTTGCTCAGAGCCTCATCCAACCTGGTCTTGAATGCTTCCAGGGATGGGGCATCCACAGCTTCCCTGGGCAACCTGTTCACAAGTTAAAGTTTGTGTGGAAAAATTAAATTGTCTGTAACACTAAGATTTAATTTTATCAACAGAAATACATCCAAACAACAAAAAGAGAATCTACTCATTTGACTTTTCTTCCAGAAAACAAGAACAAAGGGTTAAACTGAAACTGCTGCACAACAGTACCGAAGACAAATCATGTCATGGATCAGTTTAGTCTAGAAAACATCCAGCAAGTCAAGCAGGGTAACACTTCAGCTTGCTCTTTAACTCTGATTACCGAATACTTGTGTTGAAGAGGTCAAAAAAAACCAAAACACTGCAAAACTTTAAAGTAACTTCACTGTTTTCTCTTCAGAGGAAAAAGAAAAAAGTGATTCTGATGGGGAACAGCCAGGTTACCACAACCAAAAAAAAGGGGTAATTTTCTGGTTCTGTTACTGCCTGTGAAACATTACAAGTGCAAAATGTAATTACCTTAATGCTATTTTTGATATCATATCAGCAAATTACACTGAGTCCCTACTGTGACACTTATATCAGGGTAAGAATTATCCTGTTGTGAGTGTCGATCTCAGGGGAAAATGAGGCAGCATAAATAGCTGTGATTCTTGAGCAATTAGCTGCTCCAAGGCTGCAGACGCACTTATTTAAAAGATACTTATGGAATGTTTAACCTGTAAACATCTTGAACATTTACCTTCTATTTGTTTTTTCAGTAATTAAGCCTCCAGGGGATCATCCTATGTAACAAGCATTTCTTCCTTATTTTGCCACCCATTTTTCTTTTTAATAATAAGAAAATCCCTTTCTGCTATTAAGATACACACCGTGAAATTTGGAATTGTTTATAATCACTATGTCTTTCCATTAGTACTAATACCCTAATGCCACAGGACAACCATGTAATGTGCTGAAGGATTATATAAATTTCACGTCGTGCAAAAAGAAATCGTAAGTTTCAATCACCTTCAGGAGTTAGTTTTTTGGTTTTCAAAGTTCTTTAAGAATTATTGAAGGAGGAAAGAAATACTGATCATTACAACTAATTTCAAGTCTTATGCATTTACTACAGAGTCAGAGACATTAACCTGAAAGAGCCAAACATACGGACAACTGGATAAAGCAAATTATCACATGATAATAAAAGGCACAGGAGATGAAACAGTTCTGCAGTGGGGCATCAAAAGTGTACACAGCTCTTCAAGAAAAACATATACACACAGTAAGAGGAAAGGGATATAATGCAAAGGCATCATTTCAGCATCAAATTATTCAACAGTATCTCTAACTCTACTTCTTTAAGTTTATAGGCTTATATACTGTGATCAAAAATTTGGATTAAGGTAGACCTTGTATTTTTCCATGAATCTGTACAGATAAAAGCCCTGTAACTGAAAGTAAAAGCACAAATCTTCTTAGACAAGAAGGACGTGGAGCTGTTGGAGTGAGTTCAGAGGAGGGCCACAAAGATGACCAGAGGGCTAGAGTTCCTCTCCTATGAAGATAGGCTGAGAGAGTTGGGGCTGTTCGGCCTGGAGAAGAGAAGGTTCCAAGGAGACCTTATAGCACCTTCCAGTACCTGAAGGGGCTACAGGAAAGCTGGGGAGGCAATTTTGACAAAGGCTTGTAGTGGTAGGATGAGGGGCAATTGGATCAAGTCAGAAAGAGGGGAGATTTAGGTTAGACATTAGGAGGAAATTCTCTAGTGTGAGGGTGGTGAGACACTGGATGAGGTTGCCCAGGGAAGTTATCGGTCTCCCATCCTTGGAAGTGTTCAAGGCCAGGTTGGATAGGGCTCTGAGCAACTTGGTCTAGCAGGAGGTGTCCCTGCCCATGCAGGGGGTTTGGAACTAGAATAGTTTTAAGGTCCCTTCCAACCCAAACCATTCTGTGATTCTATGAAATAAAAATACACTTTAATGTTAAAAAAGTGTGCAGTTTCAAAACCATTTTCACCTCTAAGCACAAATGGAAAGATGAACACATACTGGAAAAGAACCCAGAAATCTCTCTTCTAGGCATAAGCAAAACCTTTTTGCAACACTAACTTATAGAGAAAATACAACTACATAAAAGCATCAGCTTATAATTATGTACTTTAAAAAAATACCACAAAAACCCCAAAAAACCAAGTTTTTCTCCTTATAAATAAACCAGATTCATGACATACAAAACATCAGCTCAGCATGTCCAAATTTCTAATATAATATAATTCTGCTAAAAGTCATTCTTCTAAACTAAAATGAATCACAACTATTATCACATTTCCATCATTTTAATGCACCATTGAACCAAACTGAAAGGATATGCTTTGGTAAACATGGAAATTATTGATTTTGTTGTATGACACATAAAAGACTTGCAATATTATCCATATACATGCTAAGTTATTCTCTCTTTTACCATGAATTCCTCCTTGACTTACAGTTGCCATACCCCTAAACTTTTTTTCTGGCTAATAACTACTGTTTTTTTCTTATATAATTAGTTCTTTAGCAAATATCTTCTGATTGAAAATAGTAACAAAAGGGTTTTCTCTACAGTAAAGTGCTTTTAAATACGCTGGCAAGTGCAATAAACTCTGTTCCAGCTGCTGAGAATTTTAAATCCCAGCTTTGGGCTGTTACCATTAACTGCATGTGTGTCACTATAGCTGCTGCAGAGTTCTGTGCTGCTCTCATGAAGCACACAATAGAAGGACAAAGCTGCCTTGCACTGTGTTGGTGAACACTAAGCACACACACACAATGGTTTGGGTTTTTTTCCCCCTGGTAGGACAACGGGGCTGTTAAAAGCACAAAGTATTTGAAAACAGCAAAAAATACAACTTAGGCACAATTGTGACATTTCTTGAAATTGCATTCCTTCTTACACTTGCCAACTGCATCAAATTCTCATGTGTCCTGTATAACACAGTAAGAAGTTACAAGGCACAACAGATGTTTCTCAGCACCAAGACCTTGAAAACAGGCAGCTTTCACTGCACTCTATTTTTCCACTAAGTATTTGAATAAAAGGGTTCATATCAATTCCTTCATATGAATTCTGACATCACTGGCAGTAAAATGTAAGTTCAAATTGTAATTTAGTAGCCAGTGGAGGTAACTTAGTCTGCACTTGCAGAGGAAACAGGATGATTAAGTGAAAATTTACTCTTCATAAAGCAACCTTTTGAAATCCTTTGCATGCCTGCAAATATCCACAACCCTGCCAATAACCTTTAGTGTGACAAGTGCTGTGCAAGGGCATGTTTAAAATCCACTTGAGAATAATAGACAATGACAAATGCTTGAGACTTACCAACCATCAACAGTATATTAATAAAAATATGGAAAACTATCACAAATACACCTGAAACTTGTACACCTTCCTTGCAGTTTAGATTGTCTGAAAATAATCTGTGATGAAAACATGCATCTTAACTTTCTTAAATAAGAAAGAAAACAGATCCACCCCACATGTGCTTTCTACAATCTCCCAGATAGCTAAAGAATCCTCCCTCACATGGAACATGGGACAATCAAGAAATATATTCCAATGTGCTCTTCCTGGTCACTACAAAATGCTCCTTACACTTCATCCACATTAATAAGATCTCTGACAAGGAGATTCACAATTTTGAAAATAAATTCACTGAACATTCAATTAATATAATTACAGAAAACTATAAAGCAAAAAGGATTAGGATGCAGCAACAAACAGCTGGATTTTGGCTGACAAGATTTTAGAGGGCAATGTCCATTTCCTCAAAATCTGTGCCAAGGGCTACATGAAGAGATTTTTTTTGACAGAATATAGTTAGTATTTCTCTTACTGCTTGATACTTTCTTTTTGTGCATCATCCCATTGCCTTCCATTATGCTCTTCTGCTACTCAATCTCTATTTTTAGATGAGACTGAAATTAAGAAGGTGCATTTCATGTGAATCGTCCATCTAACCATTACCAACATAACTGCAACAACAGCAGTAGAAAAAACCAACAGCAATGGCAGAACTGGTGCCATCTTTAAAATATGTTATTAAACAGGACACAGTTTAAAAAATAAGGGCAAACAGGAGACCCCCATATCCCTTTGTACAACACTTACATCTTTCATTCTTGTTTTCTTATCCCTGAAAATGATGCAGGCATCATTACTTACACAAATATTTTGATACAGTCACTCTCCCAGATGAGCCAAACTTGCTGCCTCAGAGCTTCTTTTCACAGAAAGCATTATAATAAAATAGATTTTTATTTTGTTTTATTTTTTTCCTTTTGGAAGCTACCTCATAAATCCAAGTGTAAGTACAACAAATATTTTCTATAGTTACTTGTAATGAACCTTGTATGCTAGGGAGACATGCAAATTAAAACAGGACAAACCTTGTCAGAAACAGAATACTTTTGTATATCTCATGGTACTCCTTTTGATGATACACTTTACTTGAAAACAAGATCGCTAAGTAGCCCTTCTAAAAGTATCATTATAATTTTAGCAGTTGCAAAGATATATATTAAAAGAAAACAAAATGCTTTGCAGCAATCTGCAATAGATCTAAGGTAAAATTTAAATATCTTAACTAAAAAATACTTCCTTTGCCTATACAACACAATCCTAATAAGTATGGAGAAGAAAAAGTGGTCATGCAAAATTCTGAGATGAGCTTAAATATAGCTTTATGATGGATAAAAAAAAAAGGAGAAAAAAGAAAGTTATATAAGGCAACTGCAGTGAAGGATAATTTAGAAAAGAGGAATACATTTCTATACAAAGCTGAATATAAACATTTATTAGATGCATAGATGGTCTAAAGATATTTAAAAAGTAATGAAAAATTACTTTCATTGTCATATGCTTCTTGCAAATACATGCTGGGATAATGCTTCAACTATAATAAAACTGCTCATTATCTGGAGATGCAGCAACAGGAGAACAAACATAATTTATATTGCTGAGCACAGTTCTGTGGAGGCAGCAAAGAACTACAGGGACAGAGATTCCTCTTTCATATTTGATGTTTATGTAGGTTGATTGAAATAGTATGATTAAAATAATTTAATCAGAAACTGCACATAGGAGTTTTTTGCAAAAGAATAACATACGTATCCATTCAAATTCCCAATGCCCAGTCTGGTAGCAGTACAAAATCATTTTGGGAGCAGAGGGAAAGGAAACTGGGAAAGGATATTTGTGCTACTCTACAGCTGACCAGAATATATTTGATTTAGTATTTGTCATACGGACAGAGTATTAGATGTACTACTCAGGATGTGCTGTTCCCAGTTCTCACTGGTTATCTGGTGATCCTAAGGGGATTGCTCTGCTCCCACTACTCCAGACACACACACACAGTGTGCAGCAGCTCCCATCTAATACACCTCCCTCTGGGTTACTAATGTCAGTCTAACGCTAAAACAATACCAGCCTAATTCCTGCAAAAGACTATGAGTGTAATTTCTCAAGTAATGTGGATTTTTTTTCTGCAAATAAGACTGTGCATGATAGTAAAAATCCTGTTTAATAATAATACTTACTTCCATTTAAAGGCTTATAGAGGTTCTCTATTATCTACAGGCACCTTACACTACACTGAGGAAGTATTATTTTCCTCTGAGCAATGAGGATAAAAGCAGCAATAGGGGAAGCAATTTACTTGAGTAGGGCTGGTAGCTAGTCTGAGCTGAAAGCTCAGGAAATCCTGGATGCTATTACTGCACTTCTCTCTGCAATCTGGTGCTGCCTTTGCTGCACTAATCTCCCAGCAGCATGTGTATAAATCACTTGCAGTGCTGCAGCACCCAAAGAGCCGTCAGGCCTGTTACACCAGGTAACACACACACACAGAAAGAAATGGAGTAGCAACATCAAGAATCTCTCACACAACAGAAGTTTTTAAATTAAAAAAACAACAAAGGAAGAGAAAGTGCAATAATTTTAACTGCAAAATGAACAGCACTTGCCAAGCATGTCTGTTACCTCCACCTTGTGATACAATACAAAGCACAATAACTGCTGGTTTTACAACACTACTAATCTGAACCTACTTAGGCTACTTTACCCATTTAAATGTCTTAACTTCTTATTTTGGGGGGAATGCAAAGTAATGTTAAATTTGTTACATGAAAAGCTATAAGATTATAAAGAGTTGCTTATTCTGCTTTGTACCAAATAATATTTTTTCTTGCTTCCTGGCAGCACCGTTCTTGTTGCTTTGTTTTCAGAAGATTTCATTTGAAGAACTTCATTTTTATGATAGAATATTCGTATGCATCCATATCAATTTGTGAGATCCGTGTTCATAAAACGTTCTGTGTATTCTTTCAGCTATATTTGTCAGCCTGGACAGCTACAAAGTTTTGCTTTCGGACTCCCATGTTTGCATGGAAAATTAAAGACAGATCCACGCTATATAAGCCAGGTTAATATTTGCAAAATAACACTACCTACTGTCAGCAGAACTACAGCTAGTAGTGTGATTCGTTACATGATAGGAGTATGAAGCTCCTCAGGTCTCAGCCCATTATTAAACAAAGGGAACATATCTGGCAGGTACAGTGTCAGCACCCACACCTGCCCTCCTCTCTGGGCAGCCCTGGGGCAGAGCACTGTCCAGTCACTCCCCGATTGTCAAATATTGACTTTGTGTCAATTGTTGGCATTGTTTGTGTCAATTTGTGCATTGTTTCAAGTTGCAATAGAAATGGTAGACTGGTCTCCAAACAAAACAGTAGGAAATGAGCCAGTTGTCCAGTTCAACACTATTTAAGAATGGAAGTAGTGATAGAAGATGGGATAACAGCACAGAAAAACGTCCTGGCCCTGAAACCAGCACTGCCTCTGTTCAAGAGTCGGTGAACTAAGCAGATATGGGTGGTGCAGACACTGACTTTGGTCAGCCTGGAAAACTGCCACCTTCGAGTTCCTGTGGGATGATGTAGTCTTTCTTTAAAGAGCAGGAATATCCAACACCCTACAACTGAGATGCAGCAAACGCAGAGGAAAAAAAAGTGAGAAGACAGTAACTTGTGTTACTAACACAGAAATCTCTGTCAATGTCACAGAAGTGGGAGCCAGGACTCCCACGTTAACAAGGAGGAAAAAAAATACTGGAATATAGAATAATTCAAGTTACAAACATTGGCCTAAAGAAAAATATATACAAGCAGATGGTTTAAGTAAAATTGCTAGTGAACTCATTGAGCCCAAAATAATTCACATCAAGGTAAAAGGAGTACAGCAAATAACAGATTCATTTTAAGCATCTAATCCTTTTTCTGACAGCAAATAAAAACAAAAATTCCCATTTGGGAAAAGAAGGAACTCTTGCTTCTCCCTTATCAACAAGCAACAGGGAGCTGCCCAATGAGAAAGTTCTGTGATATGTGGTCCTTTTTCATGGGCAAAAAACCAAGCTTGTGAGTCAGAAAACAGAGACTTAAAAGTCTTTGCTGTCACTTTTGGCATGGATATGAAAGAATTCATGTGTAGCATTAAGACCACAGCCAGATTCAAGCATTCAGATCTCACCTGACACTTGGCTCCTAGTTGCTCCATATCACACACCTTGCTCTGCCAGCACTGGAGAACAGGAAAGAGTACACAAAAAGCTGCAAGCCTGCTTCTTACACACACATGAAACCAACTTCTTCAGCTGTGTAGCTCAGCCCAGAACTGACAGATATTCTGACCCGAACTAGACAGAGTTCATTGAGCACAATTCTGCCTGGCAATATCCGTTATCAGGCTTCATTCTGCTTTCACCTCTTTCTGGGATGTTTAAGAGTAGCAGGGAATTCCCCTCCACAACAGCCGGGGAGAAGATCTTCCTCCTGACACCCCAAGGAACAGGCCAAATGGGCTGCATTTCATAGCTGAAAGAGGAAAAAGCCCTCAGAGCAGATGGCAGGCAGCAAAGAGTGGTGTTGGAAACAATCTTTAGAGGCAATCCATTAAAAAAATCACTGCACAGCTTTCTAGTGAGAACCCAGCTACCTGAAAAATTCTTAACATGCATTGTTAGCATACATCAATACAGATTAGTACTCAGGTACCACCAGCAGAGATGCAATAGAAAGAGACAACCACAACACCAGCCCATTTTTCCCCTGTTTGGATATCAAAAGCAACAGACAGCCTGATCTTCAGCAATGATATGAAACTCATCACAAAGAAGAGTTCCCTGAGATCTGAGGGAACGTTTTGCCCCAGGACTGGAAGTATCATATCCTCTTTGCTGGCCACAGCTCACTCTAGACTACATTTTGTGTCAAACAGTGTATAGAATCACAGAATGGTTTGGGCTGGAAGGAACCTTAAAGATCACCTAGTTCCAACCCCCCTGCATGGGCAGGGAAACCTCCCACCAGACCAGGCTGTTCCAAGCCCCATCCAACCTGATATTTAGAGTAAAAAGTAATGGCATTCACAGAATACATTAACCAATTTTACTTAACATAACTCATGCTGCTGTTCTTTGCTAAATATCATCATCAGGGTGCCTCTTTGCCCATTATGCCAATTGAAATCTTCCCAAAAGTACAACATCAAAAAGATTATGTATTCCTTAAGTTGACCTTTAAAATTGAAGTTTACAATGCCCTCGTAAGAACTTAATGTCTTCATTTACATAATTTCCTTCTAAATTACAAGTCATGTTTTATCAGAACAGAGTAAGCCAGAGGACACAAGGAAGCTATGAGCCAGCAGCAAAACATTCAAACCCCAATGGGCTAAAAAATTCTCATGGACAGGTTATACAACGCAAAAAAACCCAACAAACCAACTAAAAACAAGCAAACAAACAAAAAAACACCCAATAAATTTTTTTGTTAAAATATTTGCTATTGAATTACACATCCCTTCTTTCCCTTGGGGGTTTCCAATCATCTTCTGCTCTTTCTGGAGATTTTAACAGACATCCAAGTAAGATGGAAATTTAAAGTTAACAAGTGTTGAATTGCTAGGTTCATTCATAGTCACATAGAATAATACAGCAGCACAACTTCTTGAAACAAAAATTGTTTCCTTAATGTATGGAAGAATATCTGAACTGAAAATTGTTCACTCCTAGTTCCAACAGCATCACAGAAAATTAACATCAATCCAGAAGGAACAGATTGATGACCACTGGATTCAAAGTGGCTAGAGGAAAATATACCTTAACACATATTAACACCCAGCATCCATCAAATATATTCTTGTTCCTTGACAAATGTATGAAAACACAGAGTGTGGCCCCAGAATAGTTCAAATCTGGAAAGTACCTCATGCATTTGAACAAGACATTGACAGACATTTCTTGAGTTAAATTGAGGTAAAGACCTGTATGCAAGCATCTTCACACATTTTCAAGGCCACACTAGACTTCCAGCAACCTAAAAGTATACCCTCCGATGAGAAGCACTTTTACAATTCTTATGCAGAAAATACAGGGCTGCTTTGTATTATCTGTGATGCCAATTACTCTTGGTTAGAACATCTTTGCACAAAAACTGAAGACAAATGAGAGCATGGGTGGAACCCCTCCTGAAACATATTACATGATGTGCTAGGAATAAAGATTGGTTTTTTCTCCATATTAATTAACCCATGATTAAAAGATTGGACACAGCTATTACAATTTTTACATGTTGATTTCTGAAGCAGACAAGGTCCTGTTAGCATGCCATGAATGCTTAAGAATACACAGTTGTCTTCTTAGCAAGGATGTATGCTAGAAATGGGCAAGTTGTCTGCTGCTCTAGAGCAAGCTCTGCAAAGCATGTTTCTACATTATGCCTTGGCTAAATCTGCATGCTTTACTCCAGCTTTTTGTTGTTGGACTGCCCTTCTATAGAATTAGACAAAAAGACTTGAAGAAAGAGGAAAATAATTCATAGAATATTTATAATTAGTACTCCATTTCCTTTTAAATACTATTATTCAAATCAAGAATTTAAACTATATAAAGACTTTCTCTTACTCCCACTGGCTAGGAGTACTCATCAGGCTGGTTTTAAGTCAATTGTTTCTCTCTGAAATCACCTAACAACCCGTTAAGTATTAAGTTCTCACACCTTGACTAACCACAGGCAGTCACAACAGGTAACAACTCACATTCATGCTGAGCCGTCTTCATTTCTGCCAGCCAAAAGCACCCGTGCAGCCTCTCATCTCTCCATGCACCTACAGAAATCAAGCAGCAGTTGTCTTTCAGCATCGGAAAACCAGCAAAGGCACAGTTCTGCAGCCAGTGGGCCTTCCAAGTATTACTTAGGTGCCATCTCCGAAATCCTCATGCTCTTCTGGCAACCCTCTACCAGTGGCAATCAAACTAATTTACATTACAAAGCTGCTCTTAAGAGATTACTGAAATCCCCCTGATTTCACTTATTTAATTTGGTAAGCAGATTGTGTGGCTGCAAAGTAGATTTCCTATCTGAATGAACTCCTACTGTATGCAAAACACGACACTGAATAGAGGCTCACAGAACAAGTTAACTCTTGTAACCGGGTTGGAACTGCCAAAGAGATGCACAAAGAGCAGAATTAAAAAATGCCACTAATTTGTTATGTCATGACTGGGTTATGCTGAGCAGAGCTGTAACAACAGCTCCTTGAGCAGAGAAGTAAAGAACAGGTGTATTGTCACCTGTGTTGGTGTTGTGGTAATGAATTCAAGCTGCTCTATAGTAAGAGGAAGAAAGAAAATAATGTTTTGTATTAATCTTTACCCCTACTTATTAAATGCTTGCATTAGTTGCACAGCTGCCCTGTTGGATAAAATCCCCACTGTAGATACAATCAGATCTGAAGATACTGAAGAAATAAAAACACTTGGTTGGTCCATGACTCTAGATCTCCCCTGCACAGCCAGTCTAACATCATCCAGCCTTGTAAAGCACATTTATCAGCCCTCTGAGCACTACTGTAAAAGCTTACCATGTAAAAATGTCATCTGCCTTTTGTGGTGACAGCTATAAATGTGAACTACAGGTTTCAGCAGGAAGTAGGATTTCTCAGCATGGCTAGACCTCCTCCTCTCCTGCCACCAGCCAATGTGTTAGCTGCACTTACTGGAGAGGACTGCTCTATAGAAGGGTACAGAAGAAGTCACCTCTCAGCTTTCACCCTGGAGGATGCAACTGCAATAGCTCTGCCTCTGGCTCATGTGCCCGGCCGTAGATTCAACAGACCTGGCTTGCACAGATAGGAAACATTAAATACATTTTAACATCACTAGGAAACAGTTTACTGCAGAAAGGTAGAAATATGCTGCACCAGAGACAATACTTGTCAGCTACGGCCTCACAAAGGCAGACTTTGATACACTCTCAAACACAATGTTCTCCTCCATAGTGCTGCACAGAAGAGGAGACAATTAAGGGAAACATCTATTTAATCTGTAGCTCAGACAAGAGTCACTCACTCTGCTCATCTTATACAACTGTATACATGCAATCTATCCAAGATATTGAAATTTCATTCACATACACCCGCATGCATAGGAGGTATAACAACAAATCTGTTTCAGAAAAGGAAACAGAATATGAAGCCCAAATAAAATGATAAAATAATCTGAATTACTACACAGACATACTGCAGGATTTCATGTCCATTTTTAACAGAGGCATTCAAGAGTTCTTATACAGCCCAGGTGTTTTGCAAGCAAGTAGTGTACTTGACCCACACAAGTAACAAAGCCCTCCCCTTTCAGGGTAATCCATCCTCTTTATGATGCCATTTTGACTTTAGGAATTGAATCCAATATTTTTTCTAGTCTCCTTCCATCAGTCCTGTAACTTTGTATAGAATTTCTAGATTTTGAACAAGACAGCAACATTGTCTAGGTAAGGAGCTTCAGTATGAAGACAATAATTTTTAGTCTTCATGCTTCCAAGTGGCATCTGACAAACGAGGGGGCTTTTGACCAGTCTCCCTGTAACAACAAGTGGGCAGTTATGGCAAGGTGTAATTCTCTGTTGTTTAAACACCAAGCACTAGCAGTTACACCAGGCACAGAGTAGGTCTGCAGCCTGAGCTTTACCAAAGTATCATAAAGGATGAGATCTCAGCAGTGGTGAGCTCAGCAGGAAGGGGGGCAGCACCTCTGAGGGGGAACTGCAGCACCTCTGTGCTTCACAGGAGCAGAGACACTTGGGCATTGATGTGCCCTCCTGCCACACTGGTAGCCCCCTGATACAGGGCTTCAGCCACCACAACCAAAGCCTTCCCAGATTCCATCCCCTTCTTCCTTCTGTGTAGAAAAGGCAGATTATTCACTAAAAGCGTGCTACAAAAACTTTGCTCTTCCCAAGGATGTTAAGTATCTGCAGCTACAGCTTCAGTTATAATCCACATACTGCACCTACCTCTAAACTCTGCAATACAAGTGTACATTACTATACTTGAAGTGTTGAGGATGCGTATTTTTTGTTTCTTGGTTGTTTTGTTGCTGTTGTTGGGTTTTTTTAAGGAAAAAGCGTAACTCTAATTAGCTGCAAGCAACCAGCTGCTAATTAAACCCACCAGAGGCACTCTGGAGGAAATTTTTTGTTGTTATTTTTTTGTTTTTTAGTAAAAAGGGAAGTGATGTGCACTGTCCTGGCCTCACCAGGGCATCACACAGCCCTCACTTTCAAGGGTGAAGTAAACAATTTAAGGAAGAAGAAAGAGCTTTGAGGATTGTGTCATACAAGCATTAATATAATGCTCACATCAGCAGCACCGGGGCTTTTTAATTGAAAGCATGTACTCCTTTGAGAATTACCATTATCTCATTTTTTTGCACTCTACCTATTACACAATCCTTCCTGGAGATCTGAACGTGACTGTCACGGCTTCTGAAAAGCAGCAATCGCTACCCCCAGCCACCACCAGCCCCTTAAAAGGGCCCAGAGGGGAAAAGCCAGCACATCAATTGTTAACAGCTTTCAACGCTCCTCTTTAAAAAGGAAGAGTTAAGTGTTATTTTATATATTTAAATTTTTTTTTTTCATGCATAATTTCAGTTATTTCTCAGTAAACATAGATCCCAGGGCTCTGGCATTTCATCACAGTTTAATTGAAAAGGGGGCGGGGTGGAGGTGTGGGGAGAAGGGAAGAGGGGGGTGCTCAGTCTTTGGAGGGAGCGGGGAGGGAGGGAGGGAGGGTCGAACCCGCGGCGGGGAAGGGGCTGCCCGGACCCCCCGCACCCCCGGCCCAGCGCGGCGCCGCGGCGCCCCCTGGCGGCAGCGGGCGGAACCGGGGGGCGCGGAACCGGGGGGCGCGGAACCGGGGGGCGCGGAACCGGGGTTTGGGGGGGGGGGGGGGGGGGGTGGGGGGGGCTCGGAAGGAAGAGCATCAAGCCAGGCGGGTGGGCCCGGGTTGGGGGGGGAAGCGCCAGCCTCGCTTGATGACTACACAATGAGGAGTGATATATTTTAATTTAAACACCGTAAACCTATTGAGTGCTTAATTAACTTTAACCGTCTTTAGGGGAATGAAGGCAATTTGAGGGGGTCAAAAGGAGTTGCTTCAATATCAAACGGTTTTACATAGTCGATCCATTCATTCGGGCTACAGCTACTGATTAACACACAGAATTAACATGTTAGTAAAAATTCATATTCAGGTCCCCGGGGAAATTAAGATGCACATGCACAGAGCATGATTAGCACAACTATTGTTTTCCCCCAACAATATAATTTAATGGGTTTTCAGAATTACAGAAAGAGAGACTCGGTGCTGGTTTGAATTGATTATTTACCACAAAGCTTTGAAATATAGGGAAGACGGAAAACATCCTGAGCCAAGAGACCAGCAACAGAGGAGAAACAGGAGCAGAGCAAGTCCCTGCTGGAGAAGGGAGCAGGGCAGCATCAGGCCCCCACGTGCCTCCTAACACGGCCTCCCCAAGAGCTCTTCCCTTTGCCCTTGCCTCCGAACGCCTTCCCCTCCTCCTCCCCTCCTTCCCTTTCATGCCCCGATGTTATTTTTCCGCGGTGTCATCTGTTTTAGCAAGAGAACAAACAGCTCCAAGCTTCTTTCCTGCGCCTCAAAGTATCGCCCGTGCCAAACGCTTTTCAGAAGTAAGCGGATTAGGAAGGGCGCCAAACGGGCAAAGCAAAGGTGAAATCAAAGAGGCAACATTTTAAAGACATACAGTTGGCAAGCCAATCGAAAAACCACAGCCGGGAGGGACCTGGCCTAAGTAATACTGAAATAAAGTGAGAAAACCTCAGCGACTTCAGTAGGTTTTGGATCAGGACCTCACAAGCGAGCGTTCCTCCCGCCGCCCGCATCGTGTCCCACACATCCTACAGGGAAAATCATCCTTTCCAGTGCAGAGAGGCACCAGGAGAGTTACAAGCCACATGGTACACAGGGATTTGGGTCACGTGAGGCCACCAAAGCCTGAAAGTCAGCAGCAGAGCAGGAAGGCATAGAGTAGCAAATGCCTGGTTTCTAGCTTTACTAAGCTATCAGTAGGTCTCTTCCATGTTCAGCAGGTTAAAAAACAACAACAACAACAACAAAAAGTAACAGTAGTCATGTGGGGTCACCTCATTTTTTCAAAACTCAACTGAATAAAGCCCTGTGCAACCTGATACAATTTTTAGCTCAGCCTACAGCAAGAGGTTGTACTAGGTGACTGCCAGAGTTCTCTTCCAACCTACATTATTCTGTAATTTAAATTAAGCATTCCAGTCAGAATGCTGGTGTTCAGAAGTCAGGAGCCATACCTCACACAGCACCAAGATGTTGTCCATCAATGACACCTAACTAACTGTGGCTCAGACAGCAGCACCTGGACCCCAGCTTGCCATGCCATGAGCCTGGAGTTCAGGAAAAGACAAGATCACAGATCTCTACAAAATGAGAACCTGCCCCTAAAAAATAACATAATAAAATTCTGTCCTCTTCCATAATCCAGAAAGACAACATGAATTCAGGACTGTGATGACCCAGAATCTCTAAATCCTTCTGCAGTCTCTTACAATCACAATCCCAAGTGCTGGAACAAGAATGCAGGTATCTGCTGATTTGGTATTACAGAAGCATTTAGCAAAGGACAATAAAACAAAACCTAATAAAAATCAGCATACAATTAGCTGGCTCAGAATTTTCAATTCATCTTAAGAAGCCTCACTGTTCTGCTTCCACAGTTTAGCATCTGGACACACAAATCCAAGTGCCTAGGTATCTTTATACAGGTGTAATTTAAATACCTGATTGAATTATTAAGATGGCTAACAGCTATGAATCTATATTTAATTAATCATTTTTGAAACAAAGACTAATGAGAACAAGAGCATAATCCCATTCATGCTTGCTTGTGATTTCCACTCTGTATCTGGTTTAGAATAGTTTTCTATGTAGAAAATTTTAAAGACCAAAGAATTTGAAAGGCACCTGGAGCTTGTGCATCACAAAACAGCATAGAAGAAAAATTCTGAGAGTAGCGGAACAGGAGGGTAGGGGAAAAACTTGCTGAATGTCTCATGAGAGCACAGGTTAGGAAACTAATGTTTGTTTTAGCATCAGCTGCTCTTCACAAAAATTATGGTGAAGCTCATAAAAATGGCAAGTTGGTCTTGGGCTCAGCCCTTACAGAGCCTCTGGAAGGAATGCAGAATAATAAGCACGGTTTGGCAGTGGTCATAGTCAAGGTTCATCTCCTTGCAGAACATGATATCATGTAATAGTAATCCACAGTATTATTTTAAGAAAGGGAAAATATTTATTTATTGCAGAGATGGAAGCCAGAAATAGCTCATAATGGGGAAAGTTGGGAAACTTAAAAATATATTTAAAGTGACTGTTAAAAATGAATCTGAAGTATAGGAAAGCAAGTTATAAAATTAGGATTGTGCTCTTACAGAGAAATAAGAGGAATCTGCAGAACAGACTGCCAAAACTAGAGGGAAAAACAAACAAACACACAAAAACCAAGGTTAACTAATTTCAGAAGACTTCTCACTACTTAATGTGTTTAACCAGGATACATAAATAGAAAGGGAGAATTAGGAGACCACAGAGAATGAGAAAGATTTCTGTTAACTAGATTCAGAACAAAAAAATCCTGCCATTTCACAGATACTGACAGCACGAAAGTATTCAACTTCAGAAAAATATCCCATGAATGGACAGATCTAAGAGAGGACGTAGTTGATTTCAGTTAATTTCCACTAAAAGTTAGGACCAGTGGATGGTAAAAGTTTCCCAAAGAAGCAGACATTGTAGCTATTAAAATAGATTGTTTGAATGAAGGGATACATTTAAAAGGAACAGCAAAGGCCAAGAAATTATCATACTTAAAACCAGCTTAGAAGGCAGTTTTTATGGATGGGCCTGGAAACTGTGCATCACAGTCCATTTCACTGGACCTGTATGAGTCTCCAAGGTAGTGATCTGGATGCATTCTGTCAACTGAGCAAGGCAAAGCAGCTGAGAGAAGGAGCTCTAAGTCTGGCTGTGGCTAAGTCTCCTTTACATCAGAATCAAGCCGAGTAATCAAAAACACCATTTCTTCTCCCAGAAAAAATGTGAGAGTAAACATGCACAACATCTCTAAAGATGAATGAAAGCCTCCTGTCTGACATGAGGGAATTGTCAAAACTGCTAAACTAAGCACACGTGGTTGCCACTTAGACCATATTGAAAACTCTTTTGGTCAAAGTGCCTTCTAGGGACCTGTTAATGAAATAGTATAAATGGACTGTAAATGTGTCAGGATGAGTGTTGAGAACAGGGAGCACTAAGATACTGTTGAAACTAAACATGGATGAGCCAGGTGACATGGTCCCATTAAGAGCTGAGCTCCAGGTAAAGCTCAGTAAACAGTTTAGGAAGAGGCAGCACCATGAGAAGAAGCAAAGTGCTGACTCCGGACCCATTTGTGTATTTATTGTTAAGCACTCAAAAAAAGTAGGCGTATACCTCGTGTAGATGGTAGAAGTCTCTTCTTCCAAAGTGGTACAGCTCTGGAGAACCTCAGAACTTCCTCGTGCGTCTTTGCAAGAGGTGATTCAGAAACACAAGGGCATTCTAATTTCATGAAGACAAGGGCCACAACATCCAGTAAATAAGCTGATTAGCATTACCTATAACACTAGACACTAAAAAATTCTGAAAATCGTTTTCCATGGGTCATCTTCAGGGAATTTAAGTGTGTGAATAACATCTTCCCACTGTAGAAGCACTGGAAGTAAAACATCATAGTACAACCAAGAGGGGAACCAGTACACACTGCCTCCCAGGAAAGTAAGAAATAAAACCACCACTATTACATTAATTAATTATTTTTTTAAAAAAAAAAATCTTTAGCTTTGGCTGCTGCAAATCAGAAGATCCTACTACATTTTATGGATGGAGACACTTTTTATCATTAAAAGGAATTACAAAAATTCTATCAAAATTCTATAAGTTACTGGAGGCAGCACACATACATACTGCAAGGGAATTTTCTACTGGTTTTCTCAGAATCCATAAGCCAAAGACCCAAGGAGAAATTAGTGTAACAGCATAATACACATGAGCCTAAGATGCAACAGAAGTTCTTGTACATAGAGTGTTACTGAACAAAAACTTTAAACACATTAAAAAATGAAAAATTGTTTCAAAGTATGAGCAAAAAAACCAGTAACATTCATAGAAAACAAACAAAACATACTTTTTACCACATACACAGAAGCAAAAAAAAAAAAAGGCATTTTTCATCATGACAGAGCAACAGATACCTACTGAGAAGCATCTTCTATGAAGTCTCCAAGCCTGCTGGCAGAGAAAGCTGAGAGATTGTAGGAACCACCATGTCTCACTGAAGCATTTCAGCAAAAACATTCATTTATTTCCCTCACTTAGATAAGACTACTTCCTATCAAAAAGCAAATGTTAAATAATTATTACTTCAGCAACTATTTAGTTAAGCCACATCATTATACTTTGCTTCCATAATTTGCTTATATCACAACACAATAAATAATAAGTAGGTGATTCACAGATAAGTTCCATGCAGAGGCCAAAATACATGGCTTGTACCTGAGAACAAGGGAGTGGGTATACTTTCAAAAGCAAACATAATTCAGTTTCTAACACAGAATGAGCAGCACAACTAGCAGGCAAAGGTTGTAAATTCTGTGTGTAGATCCTCAAGCTCACACAACACTCTTAAGCGGATACACACCTATACATGGAATATATGTGAACTTAGGTAATATACATCTGCATAAGCACACATACAGTTCTGAAGCCTTTGTTGCTAGCTGATAAAAAAAACATGTTTAGGAAAAACACTGAATTTATTTCACATTAGATGTCTGGCAATTGTTTAACTTTAAATAAATGGAGAGGGGGGACAACATCCAACCCTGCAGAAGCAAAGAAGTACATTCACAGCTTGCATCAGCAACTCAGCTTGAAGTGCAGGAGCTTGATGCCTGCAAACCCTGTGCATGTTTTCCACTGAAACCACACAGGACTTACCAGGGCTGTATGTACATTTTAGAGGGGTTTACAGTGGTATGTTCTAGAGGGCCATGAGGCTTCGGAGTTACAAAAAGGGCCCTCCTTTATTTTACATGCATGATGAAAATAACACCTGATGCAATGACATTTTTCTATGAACTTTTTTTGTCTAGCACAAGTGATGGTCTGAACTCCATTTAAAAACAGAAGAGCAGAAGCTTTTCCTATTAGAATCTTTTCAAGCAGAAAAAGTGAAGAGTTATGGCAAGTTCATGCCACTTCTGAGATGTTTAACACAAGTATCATAATTGTCACTTAATGGGTCAGGAAACAAAGACAGACTTGTCTCGGTAGTGTTGTCTGTTCTCTATAGATCACACTTATTTTCCTTTCATATTTAGGAAATGTAATTATGTCTAATTCAAATTACAAGAGAGAATAATTACACAAAGTCATTTTTTTCTTTATAGTTAATCCTCTGAATATTTTATTTGCCAAGGCATACAATTTTCAAAAAAAAGAAAACATTAACTTATGTGGCCCATATGGAATTTATTTAATTGCATGATATCCCAATCAGGTTCCCTGCAATTTATTATGTTAATTAGTTAGATTATGTGTGAAACATTTTATAATGAGCCCATTCCTTTACTCTGTGTTTTTTTTAAATCCTTCTAATGAACCATTCTTCTGCAGTTGTAAGAGATAACTGGGCTTTGCAGTTTAAACAAGACATATTATAATTTATATCAACATTGACTTACTGAAGATTTTGAGAACATTAAACTGCATATTTTTTGAGACTGCAATCTCCTCACTACGAGAATCACAATAATTGGATTATATTGGATAAATATAATAACTGAATCCTATACTGCTTTGGGAGAAAATGCTACATTTTTTAATTTCAGTTGGGATTGGGAAAAGAAAAAAAGGAAAAGGAAAGGACCTCCAATAGTTCTAGGAGGGCAGAAGATGATTAAAAGAAGGCCTCTAACAATCAGCATGTGCACATTTCTTGAAAATGGGGCAACGAAATAGATCAACGTTGATTTTTGCAAAAAAAACAGGTTACTGTTTGTTTCCTACAAGTTAACTACAAATTACTACAAACCTGATCAGAGAAACAGGTCACTGAATATTAAATCCCATCCATTATGTATTCTGCAGAATATGTTTTGCAGCAGTCCTGTGGTACTGTCTAACTGGAAACTTCATTTTATAGATTCATTTTATACATGCAATTTTCCTTTTTTCTACTAAAATGGAAATGCACTTTGAGTTTTCCTTATTGAATAAAAATTATTGAATTTTCAAGAGCACAGGCGAGCACCTTTAGGTAGATACTACAGTTTTTTTGCTAAGACAACCTTATGTATCAGGTCTGGAAACAGATTTCCAGGACCATGCTGGGACTCCCAGTACATTCTGCATTTAGCTGGGAATTCATGTCTGGATTGGCAATGTCTAAATACACCCTCTGTATTTATAGGTGGATGAAGGTGAGCATCCTTTTCAGCTATAGATGCTAAAAATCAAGGTGTACCCACCCCACTACTACACTCCTATTGCTGAATCCAGCCAAAATCTACTTCACAGACATGGGATTTGTTTCTTAGGTTGTGGTTCTTTCCATATTCATTCTGTTGAGAACAAAAACTCACTTTCTTCACCACCATTTTCAGCCCAACACTGCATCATGTAACACAGAACAACACTGTGCCACAGTGAAGAAGAGATCACAGAAAAAGATACTGGTGAATTGGGATGTAAACCCATGTACATAGCAGCAGAAATCTTAAATGGCATTTATCCATCACAAGCTCACTTAACAAAAACTTCACTATCTCAGGAGAAAGACTCTCAAATGGTATAAAGAATAATCCAGGCCAAGAGGATCATGTTAGGGTCCATCTTTTGCAAATAGTACAGAAGTAAATTGGTTTTTGGTTAGCAGAGGACAGAAATAGTGTTACCAAGATACTGTTTAGCCCTGCTGCTCAGCAGAGAGGGCAAATGATGTTTAACACAAAAAAAGTCCAGAAGTTGAATCAGCCTCTCTCCCTAGATCCTGAGAGGTTTTGCCTATGTGTCATCTGAAAATATATTAACACTACAGAATCACTGATGTTGGCCCAAATGTCACATTTAAGTCAGTTTCCAATTATTATCTTACCATTTATATTCATTTTCCCTTAATGGGAGCACAGTTAGAGCACCATAAAAAATTCCACTGTGGTCACATACATTTCAAAGACTTGACAGACCAGACAGCTGCAGAAGCCCTATAAATATTTCAGATTATTTTTTTTTTTAACCAACAGATACTGATTTAAAAATAAAAATAATAGATGGAGGCAAAGGAGAAGGTGTCAGGGTATATTCCAAGCAAATTAAGCTTATGTTGATTTCCTCCAACTGTTATACTCAAGTCACGTTCACTGCCAAGTACATTCCATATTCTTAAAATGCTTGTATACTTTGTTACATCTTTGTCACAACTGTTGTTAACAAAGCAGGAAAGCTTGGGACTATGTTACTGTTCCTCTCTGGAAGAGCAAAGGAAATATGGCTACATGTCAAAATAAACCAAGTGCACCTGGTAACAGACATTGCATCTCATGCAAATGCCATGAATTTTGGCCACACTGAAGATTTTGCCAGCACCAGATCCATCAACTAACCCCAAACCATTAAAGACTACAGACAAAACCTTTACAACAAAAAACACTCACAACAAAGTGCAGCTTTATTTCATCAGGTGTAGGCAAAACACCTTCAGGTCTGCAAATAACTAATTTCTTAATATTGCATGTTGTGTGTCTCCATACCAAGCTAGTACCAAACCAAAAAGGTGATCTTACCAAACTGGTCATTTGGATGTCTCTCTGTGTTACAAAATACAGTGAACACCAACTACATAAAATAAACATTAATTTCAGGTATTTAATTTAACATATTTACATTTTTCATTTTAATAAAACTACTCACGTGCTCACTCACTTGCTCCTGAAAGCCTGCTCAGGGAAGGAACTCTTCAGTGCACAGTCCTTTAGCAGGATATCCTTGAAGAAAAGTTTCACAATAAATTTGCTAGGCTAAGAAGGTATGCATGAGTCCAAGTGTGTTTTAATTTCAAGCAGCAATTTTGCAGAAAAAACATCCTAAATGTTCCTGTATAGCAAGAAGGAGCACGTACCTCACTGTCCCTTGGATCACACCAAGGCACTAACCAGCAAGGGGAAGGACAACTCTCTAACCTGTTGCCACCATTTCTTCACAGATTGCCCACACTGACACGCACTTGTGGGTCACAGCTGAGAGCACACCATGGGCTAAGAATTTAGTTCTCAGTGCAAGTTCTTAGAGCACCATTAAAGTCTCTGACGCAAGTCTTTAAAACACTGTATTTTGCTTTACTGTTCTTTAGAGAATACTTAAATACAGTTAATACATTCACAATGAAGCTGATATGTCAGGAATGCCTTGCCTTATGCCCCAGATGTTATTTGCAGAGACCAGAGTGACCAGATATTGGTCATATAAACCATAATCAGTTCCCACCACTATGCATCTCAACTTGTCTCAGTACTACCTCATGATCTAACAACCAACTAGTCTCTGGGGCCTGTATCTTCTTTCTTCAGCAACACAGTGTTGGAGCAGGATTTACAGTCCGACTGGGTAGGAGCTGAAGCACTGAAGAGCAGTTCCTGAATCTTTTTGTGGTAGTTGCTGGATGCAGTCCAAACAACCAGTCTTAAAGTGCAGCACGGTGTAATCCTTGACACGTCTTTCCTGAAAAACACCTGTGCACCAAATCACAAGGTTCCTCAGTTTTTAGCTCCAAGCCTGTCAATACTGCAGTAGTTTTAATTTAAATGATTGGTGATGAACAAATATTCTTTCCACATGTATTGTACACTTCAACACACCACTGACAGTTTTAAAAACTCATGCATTAAAATCATTGTCTAGCTGTGTGTTTAAAACAATTAAGTCATCATTATTTCGGTAAATGCCATAATAGGCTTTTAGAAATTACAAAAGAATCATTTCCCACGACATGCATCGATATTATATTTGTCTAACTATGTGATCTGCTTATTATGCAGAGATTTAATACTTTCTTAAAATACGTAGCAACAAAATGCACACAGGGACAAAGCTACCCTAGGTAATTATTTGACACCTTAAGTTTCAAAACCCTGACATGCCAAGCTCACTAAAGCCACATCAGTGCCACCACCAGACCTCCCAGATCACTTGGCAGCTAAGGGTTAATCTCACACATTTAATAGCCTACCTCAAACAAGAATAATTGTAACGAGAAGCAAGCTCTTACAGTAGCCTCAGTAAGACCATGCTACTTCTTCAGAACACACAGTAAAAAAGCCATGCAAATGGAGATGAATGGAGCACAAGCCACCAAGGTAATTAAAAATGTATTTTCCATCTCCTAGTAATTGAATTGTGTACAAGCTGCAAGTTAATGAGGTCATCTACCCTCGAGCACTGACAGGAAAGCAGGAATAATTATCTTTCAATTTTTTCTTATGTAGCAATTAATTTTAACCATTCGCCTCCACCCCACTCCCACTTCCCTCATTCCAGTCAGTCAAAGTCATGGCTAAGCTGAATTGACAAGCAATTGATACGGTGGCAGCACGGAGCTGCCGAGGCAGGCAAGGTAATCAAGGGGCTGCAGCTGTTGAGGGCTAAGAGCTTCCAGGTGAACGTCACCTGAGATTTTGCATTCTGCCACTCGGAGGACTTGGGACACACGGTAGTGCCTGACAGCACACCTGGTGCCAGGTGGGCAGGGAGGGGACATTGCTGATTCGGGAAGGGAACAGAAGGATGGACAAGGATTGATGAATGGACAAGGCCTGACACAAAAATGTCTTTTTCCTTTTTTTTTAGGGCTCATCTACTAGCATTGAACATTGTGCTTCTGCACTTGGCAGCTGTATGAAAGATGTGTCATGCCTTGCCTTTTCATTTCAAACCACACATATCAATTAGATTCAAACCTTCATGATGCCCCCCCCCCGTAACTACCTGACAGGGACTTGCAGCAGCTCTGCACCTAAAAGAAACTAAATATGTGCTAAATCAAATCTGTGGGAGCAGAACACAAAGAGCAGTTCAGCACCTTGACTTGTGGACTGAGGCAAAGCTCTGTGCAGATGCCCACATTTATAACTGGGCTGGCAATCTCTGTGGTTCCTCCTTTGACCTGCACCATCTTTCAACAGCTAGAATGAGAAGTCCTGGTCACAAAAAAGCAGGTGGCTAGGGTCTTTTAACAGTGACAGCACCACCAATGTAACAAATGTACCTAACTCATGTCACTAAAATGGTTAAGATCAAAGGGAGGAGGCCCAAGTGCTTGGTTATTAATACACCTCCTACAATTCCTCCCTCGCTTAAGGCTACAAATGTTATCAGCACATTGCATGCTAGATGGAGCACACGAAGCTGGCCATGTGAGCCCATACCACAATGACAACTTGTCCCTGTATGTCAGTGTATGTCAACTTGTCCCACTTGCCCCCAGGCTAAATTTCTGCTTCGATTTTTAATTATTACTTTTTGGGTAGCATTTTTTAGGAAGAAGCCCTTTCCTGACAGGAAGAATTCTGATTGGGATGTTCTTACATTCATGAAATATGACAATGACTGCCTTACTCACCTGGCTGAGCAAAGTAGCAAGCCTGCCTGCCAGGTAAAACTCCTTTGCATTTGCAAGATGTATTAAAAAGTCTTTCTTATATGCACTACTATAACTGTGGAGAAACACCATAAAAAATGGTAGAAATCATTCTCTGTCAGCAGTGGGGTAAACAGAGAAGAAATCTGAGATGGTTACCTGGGACTCCAAGTTCAGTCCAGCTGCTTTCTTCTTTTAGTAGCCAATTCAAGGATTCTTCTCAAGTTTATTCCACATATTTCAGAAGTTTCCAACAAATACGTTTCCTTTCAGATGAGCGTAGTTTTAAAAGCAAAGCTCGGTAGAAAAGCTAACAGAAGTTATTCCCTAGTGCTTTACTTCATTAGAAATGCTAATAATAGTTATGGCATGAGTAAAAGTTTGTAGGCAACACCTGGAAAAGTGGTACATATAAAGGTCGTCCCAGCTTCAGTATAAAATTAGCATCAGGAATGAAATCAAGGGCAAGCAAATGCCAACATGTAGAGACTGGAGGGAAAAGTAGTCATCACTTTCTTTTGAGAACATAAAGAGTGTAACAGCACAGACAGGGCAGTAATATAGTCATAGCAGTAATTTCTAGACATTTATTTTAGCACCTAACTTTCTCTGGACTTTGCAACAGAGTCTTCTGCTTTCTCCCCATTGACGATGTATTTCACTAATCTGTTGAGCTAAATATGAATGGACCAGGAGGAGGAAAAGAAAACATTTGTTTCTCCTGAAATGAAGGTCTGATGCACATGGACCAAGCAGCACCTTCACAAATATCAGCAAAAGGAGTTTGTACCAGAAAAGAAAGTTATGCCTTTTGCTTTTTACTTTACTACTGAGCACTGCCCAAGAAAGTAGTAATTGAATCACTATCCAGTCAAAGAAATCACAAATCAAAACAAGGGCACTGACCCTCATTTAGCCAATCAGAAATGAATATTCTTGGGCAATCACGAAATAAAACTCAAAGCTCCTGCTCAGGATTGAAACAACAACAAAATGAAAATTCAACTTCCCCCACCAAGCCCCAGTAGTTTAACTAATTGCATTTAAGTGCAGCCTGGGACAGTTGTGAACACTGGTGACAAGTCCAGATGAAAAGCAAGCATGATATTAGAGAGAAAAATCACATCCATAAAGCTAGTTTTCATCACTCATAATTAAATTATTTTGAAAACACTACACACATGGACATGACGGAAAGACATGAATTGTACTACAAAGATAAAATAATTCTCAGTGGTTAGTTAAACATTTGTCAGTCAGTCCTAACCATTTCACAGCCAGCTTTCTCTCTGTAATGGCAGATTATAGTTGGCAGACTTGATGGGGCATAATAAACTTCATGTAGCTACCACTCCTCCTTCTTTTGCAAAGCTGGGGCATGTTCATCTCTTCAGGTTTACTCCAGAAAGGCCAGATAAAACAAGAGGATCAGTTTCCATATCCTCTGGAGGTTCTCCTGCTCACTTTAGGAGGGAAAGTTCAAGTTGGCACTTACACAAACATTGCTAGTCATCAAAGAGCAAAGACAAGGCTTAAATAAAAGGTTAACATCAAACAGCTTCTTCTCTTCTGAACACATACAATGCTTTACTGGCTCAGATAAATGGTCCATCCTGGGAAACCTCCTGTCTCCCACAGAGAGAGAAAAGAGATGCTCTTTCATAAGAGCAGGTAACTTTCATAACTTCCTATGCTTTGTTTTCCTTACATCTCCCAGCATCCAAAACTGTTGTCTTGGTGTATTTCTAGGGCACATCCTTGCTTAATCCTTTCAGTATCTGTCGACAATTTGTCTAGTCCCTCTTTGAACCTGCAACATATCTGCAACTTTTTGTGGCAACTGGTTATAGAATTTTACTACCCACTGTGCTAATACTTTGTCTGCTTGCTCACCTTCTGATTTTTTTTTAAGTTCTCATATTATGCCAACAAAGTGTCCCTTTACCGGATCTACTTATGTCCCAAACTGATCCCAGCAGTTAAAACAAGAGGAGGTTACTCCTGAAGCTCAGTATAAATTAGATAAGGATTTAAGAAGGGAAGGGGGTAAATAAAAAAGAGAATCATTCTTGCCATTAGAAGTAAGTATCCTGCCCTAGTTGTTAAAAAGTTTTTATGGAAAGCCAAAATGATACTATTTCTTTACTTTCAGCAATGTTAAATATGCCAGATTTATCACAGACTTGCCCACCAATGATGAACTTGAGTTATTAAATGTATGGTAAATCACATGACAAATTAAAGAAAATAAATATGAAAGTGTTAAGATTAGCTTTCAATAAATAGAAGGCAAATTGTGATGATGCAAAAATTGACTTAAAAAAAATACTTAGTACTGTCAAATCCTTTTCTACGTATTAGCATGAGATTGATTATTTCCATTAGGTGTATTTGCTTACTATATCTCCATATGAAAATGTTTTGGAGATGTTCCTCTTTTTTTGTTACAACTCCTTGCATAACATCTGTGTGAACTTTCTGTTCACTTTCTGTAAATCTAAGTCTTCAGATTTGGATTAATCCCCTTTCCTTTTTTTACCATTCCTGCAATATAGGCCTGGGGAAAATGAACATATGAAGAACTATCCTGAGAATCATCACACTCTCACTCCAAATGCAAAACATTTTCTTGAATCACACTAGGGCTAATGTCTGTCTGGGTTAACCACAAGAAAGGGAACCACTTCTACCTCAAAGGACATAGAACTTCATAACAGAAAGCATGTTCCTCAGCTACCAAAAATACTCTATGATCTGCTCTGCAGAACTCATGCAGCAGATCTGCTTTTTTGAGTCACATGAAACAATTTCTCACAAGAAAAACCCCACCAGAAACCTAAAACTTAGATACCGTTTTGAAATAAATCACAGCCAGAATGCAAAGCAGGAAACTACATAAAATGTTTAAGTCTAGAATAGCAGACTGAAAAATGTAATTGTTTTGCTTCACAATCAAAAGCCTCTAGCACACAAATTAAATGGAAGGCTCTGCTTGGATGCTGAAGTACAAAGAAACTCACGTTCCCCCTACACTGCAAGCAAGACACATTGTCACAGACGCACAGGAACAATTCCACCTTGGTACAATTTTGATTCAATACAACCTGTTCTTTTCAATAATTATCTGCACAGGAGAGCTGATATGATTTAATCCTATAGAAAATCTGAAGGCATCAACACAAGCCATCCTAAACACCAACATTAGACAAATCAAAACTTCACATTTGTGCTTAAATTCAATAACCAAAGTGCCAGTTTGAAAGGCTGAACTTTTAACACAACCATCTCATACACTTTGTTTAAGTACAGTTAATTTTGGTTTAGTTTTTGTTCTACAGTGAGAGCTCAAAACATCACCCCAGTGTGTTTGCATGTACTGCATTCCTTACTACATTTTCTTTCTACTACTATGAAAACACAGAAAGAAGCAACCTGGCAGAATTTATTCACAGAATAAATTCTTATTCAATTCATTAAGGTAACAGCTAGGAGCCACAGCCTTGCATAAGGATGTACATCCCTCAACTGTGCCAATCTGCAAGAGAATATGGTCCCACTTTGGGGGCATGCCCAACCTAAGTTTTATGAAAACTCTATGCTTGATTTTAGAGTCATAGAATATGCTGAATTAGAAAGGGCTCATCAAGATCATCAAGTCCAATTCCTGCCCTGTGTAGGGCACCCCAAGAACCACAACATGTATCTGAGAGCATCATCCAAACACTTCTGTGACCACCTCCCTGGGGAGCTTGTTCCAGTGCTCAACTCTCCCCTGGGTGAAAAACCTTTTTCTGATATCTAACCACTTTTCCACCTACAGTATTTAACTTCTGAGACAAGCAATGCTAACAACTTTTACCTTGAGACAGGTCAAATCCAGCACAAACATTTTCTTGTGAAGAGTCCCAGACAGATCAACATAATTACTTGCTAGACTACTGCGTCTCCTCTAACTGCTTACAGAATATAACTTTTTTTGTGCTAAAAAAGCATATTACATAAATATATGCACTCATGAAAGATATTAGGCTGCACAATTAAATACTTCTGTTTTTTAAAAAAATCCCATCAACCCAGATGTTGCTTATCAGTCATCCGTTTAATTATTGTATTCTGTAGCCTTTCTCTGGCTTTGCCACGCTGTGATAAATTGTGCACAGATGTACTGCACACACAGTGTCCCAGGCATCTCTTTTCCTCCCTCTTCTCCAAAGGGTCATATAGGGTGTCTACATGACACAGATTGTTAAGGAAATCTCACAAAAATAGGGAAATGTATTTAAAAAAAAAAAAGCAAGAAAAAAAAAAGCCTGACATCTTCAAGAAATTCAGATTACTCTCACCAAGCAGTATGTCAACTTGCTGCACAAACTCACCCACATCTGGGAGTGCAGGCAGTCCACGGCAGCCACACAATGCTTCTGGAATATCCAAACATAAAGAAAATTATATGAGGTATAAAACACAGTATTGAACTTACCTCTGGAGCAGGGGTTCAATTTCAATGATCATAACACCATTTACTGTGGATCCTTGACAAACCTGGTGGTTCTATCCATCTGTTAAACTCCCAGATGGAGGTTACACCATAAGATCTCTCCAACCTCTCATAGATCAGGTTGCTGACTGTGTAACTTCAAAATAATAATTAAAAAAATAATAATTTACATTATTTGTTATCAGTGCTATTTTATTTTCAAGGGCACTATCATTTAAGGGTATTTCCATTCCTTGGTATTAATTTCTCAACTCGTCCTCTCTTAATCACACAGAAAAATTAGAGAATATGCAGAAGTGAATATAATAAAACAGGAAGAATTTTCAATAGGTTTTCAGGTAGCAAGGTACAAAAACAGCATGGATTTCTGCTCAGAGCAACTGGGAAAACTCTGCTTCCTCCAGATACCATGACTGAAGTCCTGTATATTATTCTAGCTAAGTCAGTTGTATTAAACTGAAAACACCAACATAACAAAGTTTCAGCAAAAAATGTTGTGAAGTGCCATTGTTTCTAGCTATCCTCTGGTTTGAATGGAAGTCACACCAGGTCACTTGTAGCAGGCTTAATATTCCCTCAAAGATTCTACACAAGAAGAATTCTGAATTACTGTCTCCTGGCATCAGTGATGATTTACTCAGAACATTTTCATTGAGAAGATGAAAATTTAAAAACTCTTTCTCCTTTCTCACCTCTCCCAAAATGGCATGATAACCAAAAGAAGTGACTCTGTTTTTTATACATTGTCTGAAAAAAGAAAATAATAAATCCAGCTAGTTTTAGGATGTTAGTAGCTCACAGCCTCCATTTAATTAAAAACTTTAGGATTTTAAGGGATAAATTATTCATTATCCTTTCATAGTAAACAGACCCTCTGAAGTATAAAAATTAAAATAAGCAAATGTACATTAAGCAGGTTCTGAAGATCTTCTGCCCTTTCAAAACAGTCGTCTGTCCTTGTACAATAATACCTGAGTTCTTCAAAATGGTTACTCAGTAAACTATTCTAAAATTCTGACTAACAAAGTCAACTAAGCAGAGACTAGCAGCTGGTTTGCTCTCTCTCTCTCTCTCTGCACCTTTTAATCCTCGACTGAAATATCCAGCTTAAGTGAAAAATCACAGCTCATCACAGGAATGGCTTTTCTAGCAGAAACATGATGGAACTGGTCAATGCACCCACTGGGTCTGCCAGGACTTTGCAACACCTGTTAAAATAGAATGTTTATCAGTCCTGGACTAAATAAAAATTAAAGATACAGTATTTTCAGCTTACTTTTAACAATTGAGCTTCTGCAGCCATTGAAGCATTCTACTCTTTCAAGTTCAAGATCAGCTAAACCCTCACCTTCCCCCAGCAGTGATGACTTCAGGTAACTGCAAGTGTGTCTAGGAAATAAGAGAGTTGTGAGAGAGTTGGCTAAGCTGAGGTGCTGGAGCAGCCTACTCCAGCTCTCCTCCTGCTCTCTGCAACCATGTAACTCACTATGTCCTAAGAAAGATCCTGATTAGCTCTTCATAATTCATGAAGCCTACTACACTGTGCCTGCACTGACAGCCATACACTTTTTTCACCCAGAAGACATTCACTGGGGTTTCTTCTACCAGTAAAACAGGAATAGAAATCAGAACTAATCTTCCCTTAGGTCTTTCCCTTCCTCCCCCACTTTATGTGGCACAGACCAGCCCGCAATAATCAAACCAGAGCCATTTAGTGTATAGCCTAGTCTTGCTGTGACTAATAGGATGATTGGTTGTATAGCTTCTTTATGGTTGTTCATTATATCACCCTTACATAAAGTAATTTAATTTCAGCGGGATAATTAGGGTATTTCTAATCTAACTGATAGTCTGAATGAAATGAGATTCTCAGAGGGAGATTTGTGTACCAGGAGATTGGTGACCTTTGGCCCCAATTTTCACACAATGTATTAAGCTGACAGCCTTACTTCCAAGCCCTGCTGCACCAGCTCTTCACCACTTGTGCAGATCTATGTGCTACAGACAGCAACACTGAATCAGGTTCTTCTACCCAAAGTCCCATTATTAAAGAAAAATGTAATATTTTATTTGAATTACAGAAAAATAATCCAGGTCGTCATTCACTAGTTGAAATTGCTATGCTATTATTAAGCTGCCATGCAAAGCATGTGACTAAATTCTTGGGTTTAGACTGTGCCTTACAAGGCAACAACAAGCCTACGTTCACTTGATCAATACCTACACTTTCGTAAGTATCAAAAGGAAAAACCTTCCCCACCTTAGTTTTCTAGAAACATATGCAGAAGTTGCAAAACAAAACAGCTTCCGTTACACCAGCAAACTCAGTAGATGCTACATTGTGTTTATGAAGCAAAAACCTAAGTTTTCCCCCTGCTTTTTGCTGTAACCTGTAGCTGTCAAGCACACCAGATTACTTGACATGTAACATACCAGCACTTCTCTTTGTCTCTCTCTCTCTCTCTGTTCTCTGAAAGCTGACATATTCCTTTCTCACATCTGTATAACACCTTCCTGCTTGGGCCAAACCAACCAATCCAGCTCTCAGAAAACAGCACAAGCCTTTTTCTTTCAGTTAAGTGTGGACTGAATCTGGCTACTGTAACCTAAACCCTCCTCTCCATACCTGCAGTAACATCCCTGCGGTGGCACATTCCTCTCTTGATCCTTGTCTTTACAAAGGATGATACCCTTAAATACCAGAAACCTTAATCCACAGACCTTTGAAATTATTTCCCTGTGATTAGTAAACATTTTCAACCTCAACATCTTAGCCTTTAATCCTAAGGGCTAACAGAAATAAAAGGCCTTATGAACTGAGGAAAACACTTTGCCCTGTCATATAATGTCTTTTTAGTGTTCCAACATTTCATTTAAAGAAAATAAGTCATATAAGCTTTCAGGCTTCTTTGTCCCAGACTAATATAAAACAGCTCAGGTGAGGGACATTGTTCACAGTCTCTCTTTTCCAGACAAAATTAATCCTGCATAAAATGAAGTCAGAGTTGCTGCTAACTTCAAAAGCATAACAATTTCAGCCACAGCTCTATGGTTACACATAAAGAAACAATACACAGAGTCAAACAGATAGATAGATAGACAGATAGATAGATACTTAGCATGTGAATATACATGTATTCACATACAATATTTATATATATTTTTTCACATATGCAAAACTGCTATAGTCTACTAAAGGCCTTTTCTTTAAAAAACAACCACAAAAAAAACCACACTAGTGAGGATTAAGATTCTGTGTATATGCATATTTTAAACCCATTGAGGAGGGGGGGAGTGGCTAAATCCCACATGAGAAGAGCACACTTCAATCTTTATTTCATTCAGTTTCTCACCTTATCATTATTCAGTGACCATCATGTGTATTTTTATTTTTTCCAGCAGGCCTTGCACTGGCAGCCATGTCAGGCCACTTCCTTGGGAATTTGTTATTAGCAAGTCACTAACCTGAAATATGGTAATGGCTCCTTTACAGAAGTAGCAGTCGTGTCAGGGCCTATTCAGGAGATGCTTGAGTTCATGGTTCATTGACCTGATAAAAGGAAGAGGCCATTATAGTTTAATGGGCCAATATATAGTTCCCATACAAGTAAAAGGTTTCTACTAAAGATGGCAAAGTGCCATTTTCTACTTTTTGCATACCACAAGCTTAATTTTAAGTACATTTTCACAGAATCACAGAGTCTTAGGGGTTGGGAGGGACCTTGAAAGATCACCTAGTCCAGCGTCCTGCCAGAGCAGGGTCACCCAGAGCACATCACACAGGAACGTGTCCAGGTGGGTTTGAATGTCTCCAGCAAAGGAGACTCCACAGCCTCTCTGGGCAGCCTGTTCCAGGGCTCTGTCACTCTCACAGTAAAGAAGTTCTTCCTGATATTCCCATGGAACCTCCTATATTCCAGTTTTCACCCATTGCCCCTTGTCCTATCAGGAGACATCACTGAAAAAAGCCTGGCTCTGTCCTCCTGACACTCACCCTTAACATATTTGTAAACATTGATGAGGTCACCCTTCAGTCACCTCTTCTCCAAGCTAAAGAGACCCAGCTCCCTCAGCCTTTCCTCATCAGGGAGATGTTCCACTCCATCATCTTTGTGGTTCTGTGCTGGACTCTTTCCAGCAGTTCCCTGTCCTTCAACTGAGGGGCCCAGAACTGAACACAATATTCCAGATGCGACCTCACCAAGGCAGACCTAGGGTCAGATGCAGGGGCTCATTTGCTTGGGCTCATTACTTTGCCTGCAGAACAGTGTCCTTCAAGTCCCAGCAGCAGGTTCCTCTCCTGACAGCCCACAGAGCTCTTCATCACAGCTCTGCAGCCTCAGACTACTTCTGTTCCAGATACTGTCAAACCTGTCAGCACTCAAGTTCTTCCTCTTAAAAGAGAAAGATGGCACAAAAGTGGTGTCTGCTGGTGTGGTGATCTGAAGATCAGTTATTTTGCTGGGAAAACAAGAGATAAGTAAGAGACCCCCACACTACACACCTTATTTTATTCAGTTTGGAAGACAAGCACTGAAGCTTTCTGCTGGGCTGAGCCATGTTTTACGTACAAGTCATGCTAGAACTACAAGGACAACCTGAGGTGGAAGAGGGGAAAAAACAGCTGTTTAAACATTTGGCCAATAAAGCTTATCTTGAAACCTGGCTACTCCTACAGCTCCTGTACACAAGTTCAAAAAGTTCCTTACATCACTGAGCATTCCTAAAAGCTGAAGGTACTCAGCAGTTCCCAAATGATGTTTCACTGCCTCATTGGAGCACATCCCTTGTCACTGAAGAGGCTTACAAAGCATTTTAAATCAACAGCAGAAAATAATCTTTTTTTTTTTTTAAATAACTAGTAAGTTATGTCCTGATCTCAAATTGGGAAAGAGCACACAAAAAACATCTCTCCTACCCTTAAAAAAAATTATCTTTATTCTTAGCACAGTTAATAGAATGACAAATTGTTATAGTATAGAGAGTGTCAGGGAAAGAGAAGACATTTACTTTCACATACTTCAGCAACATTCAAACCATGCCAGCACTAACAATGATACCCTTCAATCACAAGAAGCTTTACTACAGCTCCATTTTTAAAAGCTACAACTGGTATGAAGACACAATTGTAAAATTGCTTTATTTCTTATCCATTATATTACTCACACACACACACAAAAATACTTCAATTTAAAAAATCCAGCCTCTTCCAGGAAAAGTCTTGAACTACCATCACTGGCAGCACTGCTTGGAGGTGGGAACAGACAAACAGAAGAAAAAAAATAAGCAGAATTTAAAGCAAAATTCACTTTAACTTAAATTTTACTTATCTAGTAATCCACTGAGATTTTTACTTCATTGTTTTGTTAATTTTATTTTTTTCCCCCTGAATGTTATTTAGATAAATTCTGGATCGAGAATTTGTGCCTTTTCCTTAAAAGTCAGGTAATGTTGAAGTGCTCTGTAAACCGACTCCAACATTAGGGCTCCAAAGAGAGCTGCAAATCACACAATTCTTGGTTTAATTTATTCAGTGCTTGAAATACCCAAAATTCCCCAGGAAGAGGTTATATATACAGATTTACTACATACAACTCATTAGCTATGTAACAAAATTTGCTACTACATTTCAGCACAACCCATGTCGCTAAATTAAGAGTAATTCTCCAGCACTGCAATAAAAACATAAGTCTTAAGAAGACAAACATATAGCCCTCTAGAAAATTCATACATCATCACACTTGGAGCTATATCATTGTCTTGCTATTTTGTCCTGGGAACAGTAATTGTTTACCTTGTTTCATCCATTTCTATTGTCTCCACTGATTACTGGAATCACATTTCTAGGGTAAACAAGGTGAAAAAAAAAAAACAAACCCCTTTCCCACTGTCCTATTTTCTGTCAGGAAGGTTTGAAGCAAAGTAGGCCTCCCAATAAGTTTTCTAATCCAGATAAGCAGGGCTAAGATATCTGACAGCTGTTTCACGCTCTTCATCATCATCTGAAACAATCAGTACGCATTAGAGAGTACTTTTGCCTTTACAAAGGTGATAATTAGATAACAAGCTGAGATTAAAGTAATTACAGTTAGACAGCTGGCAAGGCAGCACAGTCATGTTGAAATATTGTTGATACTTCAGCATCTGTTTCTAATAACAGCACAGGCTAAAAGATTTTACATTAATTACAGCACATAATTTAATATAAACATATTTAATTACAATTGATGAGCGATAAACTGTTCAAGAATGACTTAACCCCTTACACATGTCAAAATGGTAGGAACTTCAATATATGTCTTTCCACTTCAGGAGCAAGCTAGAGTCAGTATGAAAAGTTAGGAGGCACCATTATTAAGGAAGGGCTCCAAGTGGAAAGGTGAATTATTGATACGTTATTTAAATCTAATTTAAAACCACGATAAAACTGACAGCATACTGCAGAAGTCAGGGCCAGCTCCAGTAAGACATTTAGGCAGAATTGCAGCTAAGCCCAAAATTGCCATCTCAAAAATTCCACTGCAATTGCCACCCAACCCTGAGGCATCTACAGCTCCCTGGTGCCTGTGTAGTTTTCACAAGGACACTCTCAGTTCCTCTGATCTTATCAAAGGTAGGCAACACAGAGCCTCTGCTCCTTCCTACACCGCTTTGGATCCAAATGTTAGGGCCTGCTTTGAGAGTGCAAGGGGTGTAAGGGCCGTCCTATGTATTTGAAATACTCATTGGATAAGATGTCAAACAGTCCCAGGAGTGTAGCTGCTAGACCCTCAAAGGTCCTGACCCTAAACATTAACATTCTGCATCACTCTCACTCTTATAAGTCCTCTCTGCCCCTTTCAACATTGTCATTTCTTGTACGTACCCAGTCAAAACTATCTGTGGTAGAGAAGGTCCCAAGGGGATTGCTACAGCTTAAAAAATTAAAGTGGTGGAAAGAACAGTGGAAATGAGACAGGCTGGTCCTTCTGACAAAAAGTAAGAATAAAATGAAGCCTGATTTCCTGGGAACACATTTCACTCACCAACAGGTTAAGGATCCCAGTGCTTACCTCCTCTCCTTGTGGATTTCTTTGCAACCCATTTGCAAGAAGGAACACCCCTTGCTCCTCTTCCTCAGCCAGGAGCAGAAGCACAGCTCCATGCAAGCAGAGAATGCTGCAAGGGCACCTGCAAGGATGAACACATCCTCTCACAGCCTCTGCTCCTACCATGGTCTGGCCTTGCACATGTATAACTAAATTGCCTTTGGGCTTCTGCCTGACACTCCTCTGAGTCATGAATGCTTCATGCCTTAGTTACATCTCTCTTCACAGGAATATTTTCATGTTCGCATCTGACAAAGCCAAAGCTTTGTATCTGGCCAACACTAATTTATGTAAAAAAAAAATTCTTCTGACACTTGGGGCTTTTTCAGGTGAAATGATGATAGATAAATAAATAAAATATTAATTTAAAAATAATATGAGAGGTTGGATATGCTATAGTCCTGAAGATGGGATGTGCTGTGAGCAATATAAATTGAGCAATGTGCACTGATCATGATGGGGAACCCATTATTGTATATATTAGGCCAAATATATATTAACAGTGATTTTCCTGAAGAAATAAAGTCAAAAAGGTGAAATTAAGATAAGTTTAAAAGACAGCTTATGCTCTTAATACAGTTTGGTTTTTTCTAAAAATGTAACTTTTTTTATTTCCACCCACCTTCAAACAGGCAAGAAAGAAACCAGGCAGCTTCCTTAGGAGGAAAACAGGAAAACTAGGTCTAAAGCAAAAGTGCAGACAAGCGTAATTCTCTTTCATCATTACAGTTATATACAGAATACAGGATACTTCTGCAGCACACCTTACCAAACACTGACCCTTGGCATCAGCAGCGTGCAGCCTACGTGGTGTTCAACAGTCCCAGTTAGCATGGACCTCACAGGATGTCCAGCCAGCTGAAATGTTTGTGGCAAGGCTGTAAAGACATCTCTTCATGAGCCTGCTCCCCCTGTCCCCACTCAAAATAAAACAGGCATCTAGAATATCACATCATTACACACAAGGCTACTGAAAAACAGACACACACAAAACCAAAATCAAACAGCTGCCATTGATGGGATGCTCAAAGTAACAAGCCTTTTGGAAAGATCAGCTGAGAAACTGGGTAGGCTGCAGTATAATTAATTCAGGAGAAACCATGACAAGCCTATTTTTCTACACCTTTCCATATTTGCTTCTTATTAATTATAAACTTCTGGACAAATGAGTCATTCTACAGAGACAACCAAATGAAGTGAGTGCTACCTGCTTGAATTCCTCAAGTCAAAAAATAGTTATTAGTTTATTTTCCATTTTATTTACTCTTATGCATCTAACAGTCTCTTACCAATGTTAACAATTTTAATCTGTCCAACAGATTTTTCCTATCACAAACAACTTTTTCTGTGTTTTTTTGCCACAAAACCTCTACATTTTTGCTCTCTACATCTATCTTTGGGATTCAGCATCATCAGTGATGTCAACAGAACTATGATAGTAACTCATTATTGCATTAGCATAGTGCATTCAACCCTTTTTTTCTTTGCAAGGTCTCCAAAGAAAAAAAATAAATAGTTTAGTTTAGTTTATTAACTCTTCAAGGTTTCGCTTTTAGGACTTAAAACTGAGCAGTAAGAAAAAACTCAACATGTGTCAAAAGTGATTTCTAGATAATAATTCCACAGAAAGAATATGTGACCTAAACAAATGGATAAATTTGATGAACAAGTTTCCTGGACTGTTTTCTCCTTACCCTCAGTTTCTTGTTATTATGTGAATTTCTATATCGTGTTGAAACTGGAAGGTCAAAACTATTCAGTTATGCTGTAGCAGTTATAGCTTCTCCAGCTGTTTGCTTACTTCTCTGCACTACAGCCAGTCAAAACCACATTTTACTTTAGACATGCAGGTGAGGTCTGAACAAACTTTTCTGCCATTACCATCAGTGCACATGGAGAAACAGGAAACATGTTATTAGTACATGGCAAGGACTTGAGATCAGTACTTTGTGCAAATGCATCAGCCATTTCCCCACAACTGGTCATTTGTACAGAGCTTGCACAGCTAGTTTCTCTCAGCAACACCACAGAAGAAAAGGATGTATCTTTAGCCTGAAGTCAGTGATGCAGAATATACAGTAACTTCCCTCAGATTTTCTGTTGACCTCAGAAAATGAGGTAACCTCACTCTTCTTCATAGTGTTTCTTGTAGCAAGTAGAAGCTCTGAGGTGCTGAAGAAGAGAAAGGGTAGCAGGACTGATGCATTATTCCATTGTCTCTCATCACATAGAGCCCCTAACCTCACAACAGATAAAGCAAAGACACTGAAATACAAAGCAAAGTTACTACAAACTTCAGTTTGAGAAGGGAGACAGCACTAACCAGTGCAGGAGGAGGAAGAAGAGAAAAGGAAAGAGGCAGTTCCATATCTTTCAACATGGTCATTATTCTCTTAAGAAATAAATGAGATGTTAGTTTTTCAGAAGAGGTTCAGATCAAGAGAACCTCATTTTCATGCCATATTTAAGACTTAAAATTCCCTAGCTCAAAAAATAAGTAGTCAAAATCAATTTACAGGTCAAGGTAACTCACATTACCTCTTCTTAAACCCTGACCTTCCCAGTAGTTTCAGTATAGTACAATATCTGTACTATACTTTTAATGGAGCTGTGAAGAGTCACTTAGGTGCTGCAGCTCGCTTGGCTTTCTGAAGACAAATATATACAAAGGCATTTGGTGTGTGCTGCTGTTTCATGCCAGAGCATCCCACTCTGGTAAAGAATGATGCAAGGAAAAAAATCTGCCATGCTGCTTAGGTTTTACTTCTTGTACAGTTTAATATTCATGTATAATTAATGTTTTCATTAACATGAATGTTATAACTCTCTGACTTATAATATTTTAAAACTTCTGTAGGCAAAAGATTTCTGTACAATAAGTAAGGAAGCATATTTGACAACAGTTATTAGCCCCTACAGGCTATGCTTTCCTTTATGTCAGCCCTAGCCAGCTAAAAGCAGAAATGTTGATAAACTCTTGCAGGACATATGAAGTCCTCTGTTTTGTAATATGGGTTCTCATAGTACATGAAACATCAGTAAATGCTAAATTTGAAAGCCAGAATTGCTCTGCAGCCAGTTAAATCACTCATCTGAACCTCTGTTCCTAAATCCTGTGTAAACACTGGCTGGTTTGTCTGCACTGAGTGCCAGATGCCACAGGTACCTTTCTAACAATACCTAAACTGCCCTGGGTGTTTTTGTACGAGCTGTGAATGTAGTAAAGATTCACACACTACCTTAGCAGGTCTATCATGTGAAACAATACAACATACACAAAACATTTTCCTGTGCATCCTTAGGGGTCATTTTTAAGCCAAATAATTTAATTGATCCTGCTTAGACTGCAGCCACAGACATCTGAGCAGGCACAAAGCAGCTTTTACCTCTGGCAGATGTATGAGGAGGAAAAAGCTGAAAAGTGAAGAGAGAGCCACTTACATTGCATCCACTGCAGAAATCCTAACAGGGCTGTCACACCATCAGGATACCATTTCATGGTACACTGGTGTGGCACCAAAGCAAGCTGGAAAGTTTCTCTAGATCCTTGTTCCCACATGTGCAGAGCTGTTCCTTCTTACAGTGCTGCCAAAGCAGCTGTCTGTGGGGTCACAGTAAAAACCCACAACTACCATGATTTAAGTTTGGAAAAAAATGAAGAAGGTTATTTGTATCACAGATTGTTCTGGCTTATTGATGATCACAGCATTGATTGCCACACAACTACTAGTCAAAAACCACAGAGCAGAAGCAAAACCGAAGTGTGAACCTCCTCCACCAGAGCAGCACTTAATGGATGGACCACATCAGTCTGCTTGTGGATTCAATTCGCTGTTCTAGCATTCTTCAAATCCTGCCAGTGAAATGCAACCTAACACTGAAGTGCAAGACAACATTACTTTGAAATCACCCTTGTAAATAAGTATACAAGCTAATCTCCATGAAGACACACACATACCTCATCAGATAATGGTTGTTTATAGTGTCAAAGTAGCTGCAATACACAGTCCTGTTCACATGCCCATGTTGATCATTATGCTTCCATCTTATTTGTATTGGTAAGAAGGGAGCATTGTCACAGCCACCAGTAGATTTCACAAACTAGTCAGATGAGAGCCATTTCTGTGTATTGGTCCTAGAAATCACTGTAAAAGCCTCATTGTTCTAAATAATGTCAAGCCAGTCCTGCATGAAGAAGAGGAGAGGAGAGCTGGAGGAGAAGAGGAGAGGAGAGCTGGAGGAGAAGAGGAGAGGAGAGCTGGAGGAGAAGAGGAGAGGAGAGCTGGAGGAGAAGAGGAGAGGAGAGCTGGAGGAGAAGAGGAGAGGAGAGCTGGAGGAGAAGAGGAGAGGAGAGCTGGAGGAGAAGAGGAGAGGAGAGCTGGAGGAGAAGAGGAGAGGAGAGCTGGAGGAGAAGAGGAGAGGAGAGCTGGAGGAGAAATACTGACTTTGGCACCACATTGTCAGCAGCTTATGAAGAAGTTATCACAGGTCTCAGCTACGTAACTGGTACAGTTATGCTGATAAAAATCCTGGACTAAATATACAAAAGATTTAGGAACAGGTTTATAGAACAGCTGAAAATAACACCACCATCTTCTCACACTTCAGCCTACACTGTTTTCAGAATAATCTGAAACCAAAAACATACACTGTCAGATGGTTCATGCCTCTAACACATCTGTCTAACATGCAAAAGATTTTGCACCCCTCATTTTCTCCCTCATACACATATCACCTTTATTCTGGCACTGTTCATCCCTGCTCTCATTCTAAGGAGGAACAACATTCATTTTGCCACCCATGATTTCTCATATGGCTCTTATACACAATGCACAAAATGTAACTATATAAACAGAAAAAAGAAGGGCAAAGATCCAAAGATTCAACCCAGTATTTCCTCTCCCATACTCAGCCTTTTGGTTTCCCTAATCTACTCGTGCCTTTCTAATTTTGATTTTTAACTTCATGTGCTTCACCTGTTTCTATCTTCCCTTCACCCTCTTGATTACAGAGATTATAGGCACACAGTGCAATGTCCCAGTTTCCTTCTTCTCCTCCTCTATTCTGAAGAGAAAACCTCAACCAAACAAAGAAAAAAAAAAAAAGAAACCTGAAAACCACATCTGCTCCACAAAGCACCCCAGATGCAATGCCTACTGGCCATGCTGCAATTGTTCTGTGCGACTGCTCATGCCTCTTTAGAGCTGACATGCTTCAGGGCAGAAATTCCTTTGTCTAGCACATCTACCTTTTGTGAATCACAGTGTACACTTGGAGGTGAACACAGGGTACTCAGTTCGATGTGGGTTCAAAGAAAAACAACCCAAAAACAACACAACAAAAACCAAATACATACAAACCAGGTCATCAGTATAGATGTAAATTAAAGCCCAGGCTCTCACCATGGAATTTAAAGCTTTTTTGTCTACACTGGAGAGATTTCGGATAGGCAATAACTTTATATTCACTAAATCCATCACTACCAAGGAGCAAGAGGAGAATTATAAGATTTGAGGGGAGAGGAGGTGGAGTCTAGATCCAAATGTCCCCAAATTTTGAAGGAGTTTAGCTCTAGATCAGTATCTTGCACTTCCTGGTAACTCCACTGCATGTGGTTTCCTCATCGGGAGGTCTGGCATTTTTTCATATAGCATACACGTGTAATCAAGTCCATGTGCAAGGACAGAATTTTGTTTTCACTCTTTAGTATTTAAAATAGATTAGGACTCCAGGTGGGATTTTAAAAGAGGCAATATTTAAAAATTAGCATATTTCCCGTAACCATTTTAAAGCAATTTATATCCATCAATTCTTCTTACGGGTTACTGGTACACTAATGTCCACCCATGTGGATACATCACTGTACCAAAGAAAGCAAAACTGCATGTGTCTAAGAAGTAGTAGGCAGTTTTGATAGACATGTGCTGCAAGGGCAATGGGGCTACTTAATAAAAAGTAGCTAAAAAAAGACTTGAGCTGGTAGAAGCTGTTGGACTGTAGCACTGCATGCTAGCACAGTTTGATCTTTTTCATTCCATTAGAGGCAAAAGCTGCTATGCTGCCCTCAAGAACCTAGAAAAACAGAGACTTTGAAACGAATCCATGGCTTTGATTTTTGCCTTGCCTTCTTTGGAAGAAATACATTCCACTTTTAAAAACAGAAATTAAGCATGAAAACAGAAGTTTCAGGAAGCTGAAAATATGCATTTGTTTTGATAAATTTATTCACAAGCTGAAATAGTACATTTTTTAAAAGTTCTATTTAATTTAATGAAAAAGTATTTATCCTTTTGATAGGTGATAATTAACCATTATTCTGTCATAAACAGAAAAGAAAGATGTACCTATGCAGCATTAACTGAGCATTGTGTTAATCACACTGCAATGACTCAAAACACAAAACCAAAGCAATTAAGTTTCTTGTGTGAAGTGTTCCTTTTGCCAAGGAAAATATAGCCTTAACATCACTGAAAGTTAGCTCATGATCACACACATGAACCTTCAATTCAGTCTTACCCAATCATTTTTTATTAAGTTTCAAAGACAGATAGGAGCTGATGAGCTGTCATGATGACAGATTGAAATAATTTACACTTATGTTTAGTATTAAGGCTTAGAAACCTCTCAGTAGAAGTATTCAATTCACCTTTTCAAAAAAAGCAGTAACCATACATTAACCACAATAACCATGGTATGAACTGCTTTCTTCAAAGTAGCAGCCAAGAGTTCCCACTGATCAGCTAAGTCCAAGGGTAAGGATCTCCAACCAAGTAAAATCTTTTACATAGAAGATTTTTATTTAAATATAGTTAAGACAGAAAATAATATGGGTTCAGATATACTATTTTAAGCAATGTGAAGAAAAATGGATTTTTGGCATAATGATACTACAGGTCCTCAATTGCCTACCTTTAAATTAAAATTATTTGTAAAATGTATTTTTCCTTCTTTTCTCCAAGTACATGAATATAAAAACTATATACTTTTCATAAGGGAAGAGAGGCTGTGAAGGATGTAAATACTGTACATAAATGTCTCTGAGTGGGTACACTGGCATGGCTGATCCTATGGAAATCTATTAATTACTTTACAGGCCTTCAAGAGCCCAATAATGGCTCCAATTCAGCAGTCATATGATTAATATAACCAATCCACGACTAGATTTTTATTTCCATCCTATTTAGAGAAAATGTACAAGCCAATCTGACCCAGTTCAGTCTTGCTTGAAACCTCCAGAGAATTATGCATAGATCTATGACATGAGAAAACTCATTTAAAAACAGATGAACATGGAAATCTCATTTGAATTATTCAATTTACAGCACTCATTTTTACAAAAAAGTTGGGCAACACATATACTGTGCTTACAGAAAAGGACCTGCATATCTGAATTCATGCATCTTAGAAACAACTATTGCAACATTTTCCATTTTTGTAAATTGAAAAATATATGAAAGTCAGAAAAAAACTGTGGCAGATGGATTTTTCCCTGAAGGTAACGCCTCATTAAAGAAAGGAAATGAGAGGAAAAGAAATTTGTACTAAAGACCTCGTTCTAGAAGTAGGGCAATTGTAGCTTGGCCTATCTGGACACAGCTCTAATGACTTCAGCATCTTCAATATGTATATGGTAGTCCAGCCAGTTAAAGACAGTGGAAGAGCCCTGCATTGGGTGGGAAGTATTAATCAGTTGATATGTGCAATATAAATGAATACTAAGCCCCCAAAAGGAAGTGAAATAGGGATTTAAAAGAATTGAAAAACATGATCTCTATCAGTCTATGTAAGACATTCTTTTTGTAAGAGAGTATCCTCAGCCTGTATGAGACACTGATCAAGCTACAGTAAAATTAAGGGGGTTGGGGACAAAAGGTTACAGAACAGATTAAGCCATTATCAACTACAGCAGAGTGAGCATTCTTTCAAAAGTAAGTTTTTATCCAATGTCCAATGCCTCCAACTGCAAATTGTCTAATCTAAAAACCAAACAAAAACCCCCAACTAATAATTTTTTGGGGAATTGTTCTTCCCTTGTCTGTTGCTGTATATCGTGCTTTCAAGATCTTCAGTCCTGAAGCTGGTTTGGGACTCTAAGACATCCAAATCTGAGTTCTGCTTCCATCCAAACCACACAGAAGATCAACTTTCTCTGCATGTGTACATGCACATATATATTTATACACACATATACAGATGCACGCACCCTATGTTTGCGTATACATACAAGCACATGGCATATATACATATATGTATACCTATGTATTTGTGCACACACACAAAATGTGTGTGACGCTATAGAACAGAGAAAGTTACCTGTCAGGCTGAGAATGACAATGCTGGGTACATTCTATACTTTGAATATATATTAAGTTCAAACACTAGGAATCAAGTAGGAGCTCACTGATATTTTGTCCACTGGGATATTTAATCACACTGACAATAACACAGCAGAGAGCAGTCCCAGTCACCACTAAGCACAGTCCAGTGCTTTTTTTTTTTTATCCCCCCCCCACTTTCTTTGCTCCCCAGATACTCAAGATAGTAACATCTTAAAGGTGACTGCCTGGAACAGAGCCAAGCACTGAGCAGAGAGCCAGACTTGCTCTGCTGAGACAGCTTCAATTTGTTGTATAATCACTATTTGAGTGTTGGTTGTGATCTTTTTGCTCTGTATCCCCGAGATCAACAGGATATGTGGATCCTGAAAGCATAATGCAGACTTGATTACTGCATCTGCAGGGACTGACAAGATCCTAGAACTTGAGAACTTCAAATCTGACACCAGAATCACAAAACTGATACCTGTCCCAAGCCAGAATCTTCTTCAGAAAACAATAACTCCTTTGCTCCTTCAAGGACACAGTTCATGAAATAATACTATGCTATCTGACACATAACCAAACACTGCTTCCCTAAGTCATGAAACTGAACAACCAGGCCTAACTACACATTCATCTCACTAAATCTAACAACCTAGACTCAATGTGATTAAGCACCAGGAAAATAAGGATGAAACATAGCTCTGCATAAGCTTTGCCACAGTGAAAGCCATTACCAGCACACCTAAAGCTTGCATAAGTAGCTTGGGTCAGCTGGGTGAAGCTGAATCAAGGGAAAGATAAGGAAAATCTTCAAAGCTGCTACACAGTTTCCTTCAGGAGGTGCATACACACAGCTGGTTAATCCAGTCCACAGTTAACGACTGGGCTATGGAGTACTACTTCTGATTTAGGATGTCAACATACTCCTAGATATTACTCCTCATAGCTGCTACTGTCATCTCCAATTGGCTAGAGGATAGGAAACATGAGGCATCATAAGTAACGAGGATGGGATTTGCATGATCTGGCTGCTTACAGAATACAGGGTCACTACAGGAAAACTGGATCAGACCCCATCGATCTTCTCTTTCCCAAGTTGCACCAAAAGACTGAGGACTAAGAGACATTTACCAGAAATCATCAAACACAATTTCAAATTCTTTGTATCTTAGTTTTGTATGTTGATTTCTAAAAATAAATGCCAAAATCATTGCATTGCACCTTGCTGAAGTAAAACAGAGTAAAGGTTTATTTAGGATGTTTGGTGCAGAGATAAAAAGTGGTAAATTCAGGATGCAATGCCTCCAGAGTGACATTGGGCTGGTGGAAACTCAAGGGAGCACCCAGAGTGACCTAAACCTAAGCTGTGCTTTGGGAGCCTCAGAGCTGCAGAGCACGGCTGGGCAGTCTGCAGAGGACCCAAGAGGAGGGCTGTGTTCCAAGATGCCAGGCAAAACGGTGAACTTAAAGAAGTCCACAGGAACTGTGTCCTTGCTTCAGAGGGCAAAAGGACTCACTGTGTAGCTGTCAGTAATATCCAAGGTATTAAATCCTTGTGTCAGCCAACCCTTCATGCTTCTGACAGATTAAAGTGGTCCAAAATCAGAAACCAACCCTCCAAGAACGAACCATGCCACAAAAGTTTTTTCCCAAGTGTTTGCTTACCTGACTAGGTGTCTACCTTTCCAAAATGACAATACCTACACTAGAATAGAAATTACCTGAATAGGCTTCAGCCATATACTCAGTAACTTATCTACTAGAACAATTAAACATCTGGTACCTATGTTCATCTATTGAAATGAGTTCCAAGTTCATGACTGAAATTCTTTATCTTTTTTGAAATATGCAAAGCCAAAATGCAATGTCCTATTAAAATGAAAGGACAGCTACTAGTAGAAGTCAGACAGTTCAAAGTTAAACAGAATGAGCTGTTGTCCCTAAGCACTGATGCACATATTCCCAGTAACATCTAAAAACCTATCTGTTCTAACCTCCACTGAGCAGTATTGTTGCTAATTGAACATGGAGAATGGGTTTGTTCCATCAGATGTGTTCGTTTCTCCTAAGAACACCCTATGGAATATAAAATGTACTGAATATAGCTGTCAACATTAAAAGCATGCAGCTCAAAAGTGCTATTAAAGAGCTAAGTGTATTTCACTTGGCATTATAAAGCCAAGGCCCTCTTTAAACATACATCATGTTATTAGAGACTATTCACATTAATGCAAAAATCATCATTCTTAATATATTTTACAAGACATGTCTAGGCTACTTACAGGCTCAAGACTTCCTCAATTTCTCCCACGTTTGCTGGTAATTACATAAATGAATCAATAGTGTTTCAAGCAGGGCAAAGAGAGACAGTTAACTGTAGCAAATTGATACATTAGCTTTCCACCCCAAACCAGCTGCATGCAGGTAAAGCTTCAAAATAAGAAAAGATGCAACATCTACAGATGGTTGCTGACTTCTTATTCTACTGCATTTGCTGTGGCACTGTCTAGGTGCTATAAGTTTTCAGATATGACCCTGCATAATTATTACGGGTCTTTTAGTAGGAAACACTGAGAAACTCCTAGGAAAGCCTCTGCTCAGTGACTAGTAAAGGTTATTTGCCTTCCCTAATTTAAATACACAGGAGATTCTGGGGGATGGGGAGGGGAAAGCAAATAGGAAAGCACAAGAAAGTCTAGAAATAGACAGACATGATGAACAGCTCACTAAAATCACAAGCATTGTTCCTATGTTGTAAGCAGAGCTACTGTACCTCCACATACTTTCAGAGGCCTCTTGCTTCTACCTCTACAATTCCATCCAAATTAACAGCATCCCACTGATACTGTTTGAGAGCAAAAATTAATGTGCATGGGTGGTACTTTTATCTCTGTCAGAGAGGTCTTGGGAACGCTAATGGAACTTAACTTATTCTTATATGAACACTCATTTAAGAATACTGGAGTTAAGCACCTCTAGAAGAACAACATAGAATACTTCAGGCCATTTGACATGACCCCTACCTACATGCTCCTCTGTTTGTCTGCTTGCTCCTAAAACATGCAAAATTAATTTCAAAGATGCATGATTTTAAGCAACATGGTACTAAGCACAGCAAACAATTTGTGCATCTCCTTTAACTCCCACCTCCCCTTCCAATTTTATCTATTTTGTTTCTAACTTAACATACTGAGGTCCCTATCTTATTCTAAAAATGATTCCAGTTAAACACAAGTCACGCTTCCAGGAAATTAAAAAAAAACCCACAAGACAAGGCACTCAAAACACTGACAAGAATGACTTGCTGTCTTCTGTTAAGTAATTGGATAGCTGTTCGAATTAGACAGTAAAATTATCAATGGAATAAAACAACAGAGATTGTGGTAAATAATCTAGAAATTCAAGTACAGGCTGCATAACCCTGAGTTGTCTCAATTCCAAGAAGCCAGGTAGATAAATAAATTAGTAGATCACCTAGTCACACTCACCATTTACACATTGGTAAACAAGAATTTATCAAAAAGAAAGTTTCCTCTCTCTAACAGTAAATTGGGTGAGTTTAAAATACTAAAAGAAAAACAGACCAGCAATGCCTCTTCTGGAATTCAGAACACTGCCTGGCAGAGCACTAATAAAAATCCAACTAATTCTGACCCTTCACAATAGTAACTGGAGCATTTATGGTCCAAAATTGAAAACATACCCATATCAAGACACAGTGAACTCATGGAAGCAAAACTGTTTTTTACCTCTGGATAAGGCCTAATATTCATGTCTGGAGCTAAACACTGATATTGTTCTTCCTACCAAAGAAGAAAAAAAAAAAATCAAATAAAAATAATCAATTCAGAAGAAAAAGCAAGAGCTACAAAAGCATAAACTACCATCCAGAAAATATTTCTCCCTTGTTTACTCTGTAAACCACACATTATTAGAGCCAAATCCCACAGGCCTTGTTTTTGTCAAAACTCCCACTGAGTTCAGAAGCCATTTTGCCTGGTGACTCCTCAGCCAGGGAAGACAAATGCAGTTTTTTTTCCTGACACACAGCAGAACCCCCTTATGTAGCTCATCGTCTCTTTATTATTGTTTGCTGTCATGGAGCAGAGATTTTTGCATGGTTCTGATTTTCCCATTGCAAGCACTCAGTGAGGAATAGTCAAACTCTGATTAGATATTACAAAACCTTCTCGGAAGGCTTTCTGAACCACAGCCAGCGGGATTCCCGGCAGCATTAAGGGCCAGTCTTGCTCCCACTACAGTCTGTGGGAGTTTTGCCAAGGATGTAAGTGGCATTATGACTGGTCTCCAGCAGCAGATACTACCCGTCACACTCAAGACTTGATTAAAGACCTCCCCACCTGCAAATATATAATAAATAAAGGGCTTAATTGCGTAATTAATTATAAGGGCTTTTAATCCACAATAGACAACCCCATAGGTTTGAGGTAGCCCACATAGGCTAAACCATTCGTTAGATCAGCATTTGCTTGACATCAGTTTGCAGGAAGATTGCAGAGGGATTTGAAAAACACATATTTTCAAGACCCAGAGAACACAACAGGAAGAAATAAAATAAAATGAAATAAAAAATGAATACCACCACAGCCTAGACCTACAGGCAGAAATAATTTCATTCTGTGTACACAAGCTTCCAACAAAGGTTTTCTGAACAATATATGCATGATGGACAGTGATTTTGAATAGTAAGCACAGTGCTGCTACTAGACTTTTCCTTTTCCAAGGCACCAGGCAGAGATGTAGCAGTGTACACAAGTGGGGTGTAAAGTCAATGGGATTACATTTTCCTAATTATTTTCTGCTTGAGGTTTACATCACATACACAAAATGAGATCAGCCGGGACTTGCCTCTCTAACAAATCACTCAGACTTAAACATTGCTCAGATAAACAAAAGGGGGGGCAAGGCTGAGAAAAGGCAGAGAAGTGCTTCTTCAATCACAGTTGCAAGGAACAAAAACCTGGAGGGGGAAAAAAGCTGTTGGACCGCCACCAAATCTCCCCCCACTAGAGACAAGAGCCCATCTGCTGAGCTCTGCAACTTAGCTTTAACTACCATTCAACTCGCGTCTCTGCAGAGATCAATCTACAGAGCTGGCAGATGGACCCCTGCTTCCCTGAGTCGCTGTGTTATTTGTTTAATAAATTTAATTAATATCCATACTGCATTGGATTGCTCCCAGAAAGGGGGCTGCAGCTCTCGCTTTCCCCGATAGCAACATGATGAGTGATTTCCCAGAAAAGACCAGATAACAGTACCCCCAGGCCACTGAAAAATTAAAAGTGCCATGTGCTTACATTACTTCGCATGTATTAATTTCTGCAGCGCACTAATTCGTTCTTGAAGCCTAGTTTAACTTTACGAAAGTGCGGGATTTTGAAAAAGTCATCATTCATTTTGGTTTATATCAGTTACAAAATTCGTTGGGAAGGCAAAAAGCATCAGATCTAATTGGATTTCCAAAAATTTTCTCCATTTGCAAGAAAGAAACAAATTGTTAATGAGGGTGTCTCCTCAGGCAATATATATTGTCACAGTTCCTGCCAACAAGTTACAGGCATTCAGGGTCGTGTTGGATATGCTGTACTTTAATGCTTAAGAACATACTTATTTTAACCAATAAAGACATATTCAGCCTACATAAAATAATTTTCAAAAGCATGAAAGATGAAAGAAAATAAAACCACCAGCAAATTTTTACAGTGAAAAGTGTAACGAAACAAACATGCCAAGATATTCCAGTAGCAAGAGGAAGCATAAAATAAGCACAAATGTTGAGAACAAAAATGTTATTTGTCTTCAATATTAGCATTTCATATTTGTTTCATTGAAAGTGCTTTGTTTTTCATCCTAAAAAATGCAACTGAGGCATAAGTGAGAGTATCTCAGTCAAGCCTATTTAACTCCTATAGTTGTGTTAACTGGCTACACTTCTCTTTTGGTCCCATTTCCTTATTAACTCACCTTATGGCTGGAATATTTCACCCTCATGCTTATTAGCTCAGCTCCAGCAGCAGGTGTCCTAACAAACAGTACAGGCTTGCCAACATTATCTTCAGCATCTAACCTTTCCTAACACCTTTTTCCAGAAGTAACTGTGGCAAGAAAGGTTAAGCACACCTAAATACTTACCTCTGCCTCTGGGGAGGGTAAGATGAGAGGTACCCATCCCTCAGGTCAGCCAGCACACCTGCTCCTGTGACCAACTCTCGAGTCCATTTCACTTGAAGTCAGCCTTATTTATTCAAATAATGAGTTTAAATATGAGGCTTTTCATAGCTTAGGTGATTATAAGTGAAACAGGTTAAAGAACACTAAGACAATTCTTCACACAAATATGAAGAGGCATTTAACTGCTTTCAGTTAACTACTGCTTCCTCTCCCTTTGCTGGTAGCCTGTCCCTACACATTAGCCTTCCCACCACTGCTGCCCTTTTCGTAGTGTATGTCTAACCTTACCTGCAGAAAGCAAAACAGCAAGAATACCAGTGACCACAGGTATTCTATCTCTATCAAAGACAGCAGGGATAACAGTCAGGAAATAAGGGCTGGTACAGGTCAGTGATGTCCAAAAAGCAATTGCCTTCCTATTCTAGAAGGAAATTCACTGTTGAGAGAGGATCCAGGAAAGCAGCCCTGCATGGAAGGGCTTCCTGCATGGAAGAGGATGCCTCTGTGTACTTTGGCCACATGCTTTGCAGTTGCAGCTCCTGGGAAAGTGGAGTCAGGACCAGCTACAGAACACAGAGGCTGGCAGTGCCCTCATTCACAGAACCAGGATTCACAGCAAAACAAGAGGTGCCAGAGAATTAGAGCTGCCCCATGGATAACTTGGGGGAATTATTTCCTTCCTCAAGTATTGCTACACAGAGCCCACTGAAGGAGTGGTTCAAGGAGGTCTCTAGTGCTAAAGGAACTTGTACACCTCAAAAAATGCTGGCACATGCATTGACAAATTTTTTTGTTTTGTTTTGCAGATCTGTAACATCTGACCTTAAAAAAAAATATGAGATATTTCCCCTTTAAATAATATCTAAAGGAAACTTTTCTCTCATACCTCTGACTTTTTAAAATATTTATAAAGTCAAATGACAAGCAAAAGATTTGCTACCCAATATTTTTGTAGAAGCTTTTGTGTATTAACCATATTGTGATTTTCATACAAGTATTATTTATTATTCCTGTCCTGTGAGCAGGGAAGCTGAGACACAAAGAGACAGCAACTTGCCACAATCTCCCCCTCTCCAAAGTCAGTATTACAGTCAAAAGCAGAGCCCTCATTCACTCACTTATGTCCTGAAACTCTTCTTGCCCAGTGTCTGGAAAGATCATAGTTAAAAGCTGAAGTCCTGAATATAGTTAACATAAAAAATAAGGCAATTTTTTTAAAAAGGATTTACATTTCAGAGTGATGGAAAGGTGGAAGTACTGTGGAACAAGCTATTGACATAGTATGTTCCACTAACACCAAAAGCTTCAAATCAAGTACTTTGTGTGCACTGCATTACACCACAGAGTAACTGCCACTCTCACACAGGGCAGGTTTGCTACTTCAAGAAATTACAGTTCTCCCTGCAGCCACAGAACAGCCATTGCACAGTGTTAGTCAATGTTTCATGCACCTCAAGCATGAACCAGTGAAAGCCTATGGGGTGAGGGCACAGATCATCCTTTGTACAGGAGGCACCTCTGGCTTCTCTGCCAGGAAATTATGAGAGGATGCAGACTCTGTCTGACAAGAGAAACATGCAATGGTCTCACCATTTCAGCTTTGAAAGCCTCACAACTTGTGACTTGACTTAGAAGTTTCTAGCTCTGTTTTTCACTGACTTGGCAACCTCATTTCCTTACTATGATTCAGGTTTTTTTGCCAAAGGAAGGCTGGTCATTTGTTGCCTCATCATACTGAGTTACCTTGATATGATTAACTTCTTTAAGCCTCATTTCTCCCTCCATAACATTTTCTGTAAATTGTTATTTATCATCCTCTAAACCTGAAATGAAAAATGTCTTGAATGACTGGTAACTTTCATTTCCCAAAATAAAATGAAAATAAGTTTTAAAGCATTGCAAGTAAGAGGGGAAGAACTAAACTTGCTGTTTAATGGAAAATTCTACTAGTGAACATATGATTTTTGCATTGTAGAGAGGACTTAGGATTTTTTGCAGGGGGGTTACATTTTTTGTTTCTGTCAGCTTCTCCCTGAAAACTATCAGTAACTTTAGTACTAAGGATTTACTTTTTAAAACCAAGTCAGAATTTCTAACATCAGATTCATACTGAAAAGAAAATTAATTTTAATGCAAAATAAAGATCAATATTAATTACATGAGACTTATGCAGTTATATTCCAGATAAACAGATTTCTTGAACGGAAATCTGTCTGCTTTCATAGCAGTACTAATTTTCACAATCTACCACATACACATAATGGTATATGAGTTAATCAGAGTACATCTGCCTAAATTTATTTTCACATTCTCAATGATATGTTATTAATTGGAAGACTAATTCACCTGACAGCCATTAAAGACATACAATAACATTATTCATATTCCCCTGTGAAGCTATATGCATGTCAAATATTGAAGAAAGCACAGAAAAGCAGTCACCTATATAACAGATATACTGTAAAACGTGTGCAAGCTGTTTACAAGACATTAAAACCTAAACCTCCCTTTAACACATTTATGTCTGACTTCCCTCCCCACCCCCCCAACATAATTTCCATGTGCTTTTACATTCAGGACTGCATAGTCCTTTCCATGTGGTTTCCCTTTGCAAATCTCAAAACACTAAAATGACAGGAAAGATAGGGTTAATGTTGAAATGACAGACCAAATGCTGGAAATAAAAGAAAATGTAGCTAATGTGACTATTCCATACAAAGTAAGCATGCAAGCCTTAAGTCTACCTTATAACTCATGTCAATATGCTCTGCATTCTTCCAATGAGAATGGAAAAATTGCCTTAAACAAGCTGTACAAACTAACAAGGAGGTGAAGAAATCCTCCAGGTATTACCCTCTTCAGTTGTAATACAGAAGGAAAAAGTAAATTAATAGTGATCTTCCACTTCCTGGTGTCTTTTCCAAAACAATCACAAGTTGAACTGATAATGCAGCTTCCAAAACAGTGAGAAAGTCCTGTTCTTTTCATATACTCATACTGTTATAGTTCTTAAATTTGTTTGATTAGTTGTTTTTTGTGTCTTTGTTGGCTTTCGAGGGGTTTTTTTTCTTAATTTTTATTATTTCCAAGTCAACAAGAGGGTTACAAGTTAGCTACAATGCAATTTATCTGTTACTAAAACCTTATCTCAGTTTAATGATAAACTTCATTCAAGAAATGAGATAATATCACTGCTTATCTATTTGTTATATTACAGAATACACACCAAAAAAATCCCCAGAGTATTCCCCCATGTCTGATTCCCTGGACATAACCAGTAACATCATAAGAGAAACAATTGCAAAGGCTTCAGGTCATTGTGCACTTAAATAAAGGCAGGCAGGAATCTGTAGGTTGCACTAGGGAGAGAAAATGCAGCCCTTCAGAACATAATCCAGAATCCCTCTCCTTTCTCTTAGTCTCATTTTGAGTAGATCACCTGGGAGGTGTGTTAGAGCTGTCTCTCCCCAATCAACAGATGCTACCAACTGCCAGAGGAAGAAAGGATCATATAATTAACATCTTTGAGTGTATCTTTTCTGTGGTTATCATTTTGGACAACATTGCTAAACCAAGGGACATCTTCCACAGGCCCACCTAACACTGCTAATCTAACATCAATCACAAATTCTAACAAAATATCTAATGGAAAAAATTTACCATGCAAAGGAAGCACTGTGTGTCCTTAGGGCAGGGAGGTATCACCAACAGGAAACATTAGTAAAATACAATTTCAAGAGAACAACTGGAGCTTCAAGCTGATTTCTCATCACACTAAGATAGAGAAATTTTTTATATATATATAAAAATAAAAAAAAGTTGTTTCAATACCCAGACACTTCAATTACAATGTAATAACTGACAAACACAATGGTGTGCTTTGACAAGATGACAAATATATATTGATTGTTATTTAAAGTATTGGCTAGAAATTCTTCAGGAGTATCTTTAGGTGTCAAGTGGATTTTTCATAGATCAAAAATTGAAATGGACAAAATGCCTTCTTGTAGAGTTCCAGAGCCCAGCTGCTTATTTCTACCAAACCCAAATGAAAACCAGGTAAAACTAAAAGCCTTAAAAGGCTGAAGAAAGTCCTGTGAGGACATGCTCAAGCAACAAGACATCTAAGGCTGATTTGCCACTTACTCACTTCGAGATGTGTGCAGCAGCAATGGACACTTCATTACATTTTCAGAAGGGCAAATAATGTTACCTTAATTGCCTTAGCCAGATAACAATCGTGAGGAGAGAAGCCAGTAAGAGCAATATTATTTTTCCCAAACATTGTTGACCTCACTTGTTGGACTCTGGGATTCACTTCAGGTTAGAGTTACTAATACAGAGAGGAAAGAAAAGGTAGAAAAAAAAAAAAAAAAATCAATCCCATGTTCCAAAAGCTCCACACAGAGGCTGTAACTAGAAGTGGATAAATTGGAGCTTCTGCAATAGTTATTGACAGATAATTTCTAGAACAAATAAGAAGGAAAACTCTTACTGAGGACTAGTGAATGGGCATTATTCCACCTGGGAGATGAATCAGCATTTACAGAACTCAAGTGCACTTTAATAAGGATGAGCTCATTCTAATAGTGCAATCTGACAGGCTGACATTCCCTATTACTGACTTTTGAGGTCACTCAGTGAATTTCTACATAACTTTTTTTTCCTCCATAGCCTGCTAAACTTCTACCATAAACTGACTCCTACCACTAGGTTACCTGAATTACACCAATGGTGCTAAGTGAACAAAAACTGTACAAGCAACTTCAGAAAACAGATGCTCTGAGGAATGATTTTGTGAGAAGGTATCCTAGTTTACACCTGTTGTGAAGGCAAGGTGGTATCATAAAACTGCCACTGCCCAATTAGGATGCAAGATTTCCAAATTCTTTTCAGTATCACAATTACAACCAGAAGCAAACATACCAAGTTAATGATAGAAACTTTGGATTTTCTAGTATTATTTTAATTAATCCATCCATCTGCAGATTATTCAATCAGTTCTATTTCCAGACTTAAACTAAACATACAAGCTAGAAAAAAAAATGGTCGTCATTATGACAAGTAAAACAATGCTTATTTTTTAGCATTAAACTTGAACATGACATCTGCTCCAAGAGCAGAGCAATTCAAACATTTGAAAATCCAGCTGCACTACAGCTATGACTAAGTTTTATTGAAATATCTTAAAGTTAAAAAAACTGAGCTGCAGCATGTCACTGATGCTGAAAGCAATAAGTAGACATATATTTCTGTAAGTCAATAATGCAAAATAGTGGAGGAGCCATTCTTCACAAGTGCATGGGACGTGTATTATACATATGGGAGAAAATGTAAACAGAAGCTCTAAAATGCCCCCCGAGCAAAACCTTGTTTTGGAAGTTTTGCTGAAGTAACTTATCTCAAAATGCATGGCACGAGCTAGCACTGCTCCAAGGATCTGAAGCTAATGTATAAGAATTTCAGACTGGAGCATTTCAGGTTCCTATTGATCTTTCAGAATTCTTCTTTGATGGGAAGTCAGGATATTCTGTGCATACCCAAGAATTCAAAAAAAGTATATCACAAGCCCACCGATATACATGATGTTAAATAAATACATTTATTTTTTTTTTAAATGAATCTATTTTGCATAAATGAAAGCATTGCAAGCATCAATTTATTACAATATTTTTTTGTATGACAAGATTTCTTTGCTTTCAATTCACTCTTCCAAGGACTTGCAAGTACCAGAAGTGCCAATGAATTTCAAAGTTGCTCATCAAGTAATTATTACAGACTGCAATCAACACGCCTCAATTTAGATTCTGCTGTTTTAAGATACGCCCAACTCTCCATTCAGCCAAGCTCCCTTCTCCCTGCTTATTTCTTACTAATCAGAAAAACTTGTTTTTTCCCCATCAGATCAAGATTGAATACACACTGGCTGTTCTTAGGATTCAGAAACATCCATCTGCTCAGTAGGAATTCAGACAGCCATGGTATTCTGTGTAAACCTTCAAAATACCAACTAGTGATAATCTTCAGTCACACTATGAACTGATATGAATAAGTTCTCAAGGAGGAAGATCCACTACCAAACTCTTCAGCTAGTCTCTGCCTTTCTGATCTGAGTTTCTTTTCTTTTGGACAATGTAATTTTATGATGATGTGAAGGCTGGAGGCTAAATGGACTCCACAGCTTTCCTGTGAGATTTCTGGCCAAACAGCAACCTGAAACTCCATTTGACAAGTTACATGTTGTTGGTTTGTTGCTTTTTGGTGGTGGTGGTTTGGTTTGTTTGTTGTTTTGTTTTGTTTTTTTTAAAAGGGGGGGGAATAAAAATGTTTTTGAAAAAGCATAAAGCATAAATATCAGTCTTGTATTATTTGTAAGTGACACAGCCACAGGTAAACTGTTTCACACTGCTCAAAATTAATTTCATTTTGAATAACCTGACTAAATGTCTCATGTCAAAACCTAATATTTGCAAAAAGACACTATCTGATCTACACCACTTTACTCAAACTTACAGTGAAAAAGAAATTATCATTCCCTGAAATGTAAGTATTTCAAATGGAAAAAACCTTACATGTCCTGACTGAGTGACCATTCAAGACTTATTTGGAAAGAACAAAGTAGTTAGATATCTTCTCAATACCGGACAAAAGCTAAAGACCAGATTCCATGAATCAGGAGAACAACTAGGACAGATGAGCAAACTTAGCTTTAAATCATTCTTACTCTCTACTTCGACTGTTTGACACTCCCACCACCACCCTCCATCCACTATCATCCCAGCTCCAACTTAAAACACTTTCATTCCAAGAGAAGCAACCTGTAGTTTTATGTAACGAAGCCAAAAAGGTCTTGTGTGTATCTGATTATATACTAGTATCATCAATCAGTACCTCCCTAAACCTGGACTACAAAAACAGCCATGAAAAAAACATATTAGCCTTCATTAATTCAGCCTGGTTTTCTACAATCTTTTGTACAATGTTTTCTGGAGACTCAGTTTTCTGTCTGTGGAAACATTGGAGTGCATTTACTCTTTTGAGAAATTTCTGCCTTCCATTAAACCAGAGCAGTTTCCAGATTCTACTCGGTGGATTTCTCTGCTTTCATTCAACTGATTACTCCATCCTCAAATCCCATCTTCCTGACCACTGGGACACTGAACATTAGCATAGGTCCTGCTATGCTAAGTCAAACCAGAAAAATGACCACAATGTGAATTTCCAATAGGCAAAAGCAGTCAAAGACACCTTGAGGACCCTAAAATACAATGAAGGGACAGGCTGGTATTTTCCCTCCACAGACCTGGCCATTCTTGACACTAGATCTGTTAGTACATATTTGCAATGTTTTTCTCTCTGGATCTATTCCTTACAATTTAGGGATAGAAGAATTTAGAAGTAATTTGGAAGTATCCTAATAATCTAATAATCAAGTAGCCTTCACTGCATCCTTAGGTCCTTGCAAAATAAAAAAAAACCCAAACATGTTTTCCTCAGCTTCCTTAGAAAACTCCAGTGAAACACAATATTTCTAAATCAAACCCTTTCTAGCAGGCTCACTTTAGTGAACTCTGTTTCCAAGCCTTGGATAAGATTTCTACCTTTGTAAGAAATGGCTGATGGGATGAGCCTTGCTTTAACAAGACTCTTCCACATTATAAACTCTCTAAGCATATGATGAATGCTCTAAAATCTGCATAAGTTTCTTATTGGTAGAACTTAAGATATTCCTTATAAATACCAATTAAAGTAAGGCAAGCTTTTCTTCTTGTAACTTACTACCACTACTTCACTTACTGGAGTTCATTTAAGACTCATGCTTAAGAACTGGGGATCCCAAATATGCCTAGGACTCTGAACTTTCACATCCTCTTGGTCTTGGTCAAAGAAGTAGAAACCCTTTGAACACTGCAAAAATCATTAATTTTGCAAGGTTCCCAGTACAATCTGAGACCAAATCAGCTTTTGCAGATTGTCTGCTGATAAATTGCCCACCTCTCTTTGAATAGCAAAGACTGTTGGCTTGAGAAGTTTATTTTTAACTGGTAGTTAACTTTAACTTACAGTTATATTTTAATTTATAGTTATTTAAAATTTAATTACAGTCATGTCACTCAAAGCTTCGTATGGGCTTTCTTTTTTAATGGTAGACATAAATCAGTAAAATAAATTAAGTGCCACAGACTGCTACATAATTATATGGCAAATTAATGAAATCACTCAGGAATACACAGGTAATATAGGCATAAACAATATTGAATCCAACAAGTGGGGCAAATGTACTATCCAGCCTGCCATGCAGCCACAAAGGCAGCTAGGGGGTACACCAGGAAAGACAGTTATTTGCTTCTTTGTCAGCAGCAGACACCCAAACCTCAGTTATTAACCCACACCTTAACAACTCAGCTGCACTTGCTGGGGCAATTTTCTCCTAGTTTTTCAAGCAGCTTTGACACCTTGGCTTTCTTGTTCTGGGCTCTCTCTTTTTATGCCCTATTTTGATAAATTAAAAAGAATCTTTTTGGTAGGTATTGGACAGATGTGACTCTTGTTCAACTATGAAGATTACCATACTTCAAGATTTTGCTTTTGAAGCAGCATTTTACTATCTGAAGCCTTCTGGAGGGCTTTTACTGTAGCTCACTCTCCCTTTGGGGCTGCCATTCACAGCCCAAGTCTGTGTAAAATAACCTTTCTTCACAGGCATTCATCTAACTCCACAATGCTACTATTTGCACGCTAAGCCAAACTATAAATCTTCTCAGTGAAGATAGATAAAGTAACCTTGAAAGCTGCAGTACACTGAGAATTCTGAAATTCTCAGTATACTCTGAAAACTGAATTCTTTTCCTCTCAGTCTCCACTGATCCAGTTCACAAGTTATGTAGAAATATACTGAATTTCAAGAGCAAAATATTTCTGGAGATGCTGGTTTCTGAATAAAATGTAATGCAGCCGTTCTGTCCTCTTATTGTGACCAAGGTCTTTTTTTCTGAAGACCAGGACTATTAACCCAAATGTCCTAACACAATCCTGAAATGGATAATGCAGCTAATTTGACTACGTAAATAGCCCTTCCATTTTCAGTTTGATGGGGTTTTTTCCTTCCTAAAAATGTTATGTAGTCCTACTGCTCACCGTTAAACAGCTTCTGAGTTTCACTACCGACGTGCTACATGTCAGGGGTGGATAAAGTGATCCTTTTATATCAATTAGCAATTACTCTAAAGTGCTTTGGGGTGAAATGCCACAAAGGATTAGAACTTCAAGGGAAGAATAAGCAGCAGGAGCACATGAACTCACAAATGGCATAGATCCTATTTTATGTAAATTGCCCCAGTAATAAAGAATGAGCAAAAGGTCAGATAAATACAGAAAATGACATATAAGCAGAGTAGTCTCTAAATAGAATATTTTTTTCTAGTTTTCTCAGACACTGGTGTGTCTCTAGGCCAATAGCTCCCTCATCTGAGCATCTGTAATACTCAGTAATACAATATTCTGGGGTCTTACCACCCTCCGAGTTAATTTTTTCCACATCTGACATAGTGTGGGCACATAAAATCCATCACATGAGAGTAAAAATCTTCCCCAAATTTGTTAACAAAATAAAACAAACACCAAAACAAATAAAGCTCTCTACCCAAGGGGTGCAAACATAATCCCTATACATGTAGAGCCAGAAAAATTACTATTCCTATATTCATTTTACATAGGATCAATTAATATAGATGGTATAATGACAAAAATCTAAACTACTCAAAGGCTGGAACACATGAAGAAAGTAAGATAATCACAAATATTTGAGCAGTTTAGTAATTTGAGAGATTACAGTTCAATTCTAAAGAAAACTCACTTCCCATTTGTGCATTTTTATATCATAGTAAGCAATCTTGCATTAGCTTTAAAAGTTACACAACTGTTCTTTCTCCAAGACATGTAAAAAGAAAACAAGAAAATGAATAATGGATAGAAATGTTACATCTGTCCTGCCACCAGTACATCATATCTAGATTTCACTGAACAGCAGCCAAAAGTTGAAGGGAAAAAAACTTTTGCTGTTCGCATCTGAAATTTAAAACCATGGGAACAAATGAACATAAATCTTGACTAGGAAGAGCAGAAGCAAAAAAAAAAAAAAGCAAGTCACATGATTCTAAATTCTTATATTAGTAATGCATTCAATATTCTAAATAAAAGTAAAGTATATTATCTAATTAATAATGTGGCTTTTAACGGTGCCATCAGTTCATATACTAGTTCTTTCATTTTGTCATTAGCATTATACAACTTCCCACTTAACACCAAAAAAATTACATAAAGAGCAAATTTTACACAGTGCTTAGTGGAACATTTAAAAGCATCTCCCAAGCATGCAACAAAATGATTCATTAATAGCAAGAAAAAGACATTTATTATACTTAGTTCTTCACTAATATTCTTAATAAGGAAACACTACAGTAAACAAAATACCTTAAAAATACCCCAAACTTCATAAAACCCATTGTCATTTCAATGCAAAAATTGACCCAATGACATGTCCCTTTTAGCATGATTTTCAGACAAGACATACATACAATTTCTACACCATTAACTCATCTTCCTGTGTTTCCAAACATCTTGAAGTTCTGCTGGGTAAACAGCAGTTCATTTATGGTGGTAAAAATGCTACCTTTTTTACATCAGATATTTTACCTATTCAGTTATTTAATGCACAGCTATGGTGGCTGTAAAAAAACCACACCAAACAAACAAAAACAACTAACAGCAATCAAAAACTAAACTTCATTCTTTTGAGATGGATAGGTTAAAAATTATACCAAAAAAATAGTTATCTACTTACTCATTTTATAACTGCTATATATATATGGTACAGGCTCTTTTAATTCAACATGACTATGCAACTGCAGCAGTGTTGTAATGTTCTTTATGCACACAAAACTGGTAGGAATGAAAAGGCAGAAGGAAAAGTCAAACACCCAAATGAGAAAGCACAATCTCTCATTAATGCAGAGAACTGCAAGGCAGCAGAAAATAATTCCCAATTCTGTCTATGTTACCACGAATAAGAAACCAGACTTTCTATGCCTTTCTTACCTATAAAACAGGTCATACTTCTCCCTGACCTCATGGAGATGTTAGGATGCTTGATTTGTTAATATTCATAAAGCATTCCTATCTGCACACACCTATGGAGAAGGGACAGTCATTGGACCTGATGATACATGAAGCACTACAGCAGCTTTCTAAAGGCAGTACCTCTCTTTTAACAAAAAGATCGTGTGACTTCAGAAGCAGACCTGTAATTCATTACTCAGTGGTTAACATTGACTTGAGCTGAAACCTGTTGAACAGCAAAGAAATGTTACAAAAAGCAATACTACTACATTGGACATTGGAAAACAGTTATGCTAAGCACTGATCGGAATCAGAAGTTAAGCAGGAATCATAGAACTGTTTTGGTTGGAAAAGATATTTCAGATCTTCAAGTCCAACCATTGTCCTAGTACTGCCAAGTCCACCACTAAACCATGTCCCTGAGCACCACATCTACACATCTTTTAAATCCCTCCAGGGACAGTGACTCAGCCACATCCCTGGACAGCCTGTTCCAATGTTTGATAGCCCTTTTGGTGAAGAAAATTTTCCTAATATCCAAACTAAATGTCCCCTGGTGCAACTTGAGGCCATTCCTTCTTGTCCCATCACTTGTTACACAGGAGATGAGATTGACCTCCACCTCACTACAACCTCCTTTCAGGTAGTTGCAGAGAGCAGTAAGAACCAGCCCCAATTCCCCCAGCTGCTCCTCATAAGACTTGTGCTCAGCACAGCCTCACCAGTGCTGAGTCCAAGGGGACAATCACTTCCCTCATCCCCTGTCCCCAGCACTGCTGCTCAGCTCTGTCCTCCAGACCATCACCCAGCTTCTGTCTTATGCACATCTACTCCAAATAAAAGGCCATGTACTTTCCTGGGAGAGAAGCCCAGGGAAGCCTTTCTGATTGCTGGCCTGTGTATAGGTTTCAACCACTGTGTCCTCTTTCACCATTTGTTCCTAGAGCTTGCAAGGCTCATGCATTTTATGAGATCTGCAACAAAATGAGCCAGCCAAATCTCAGAATGAGTAATTTATTAAGAAGCAAGATATATCAAACAAAAGAAAATTACATTAAAAAAAAAAAAGGTTTTAATGTCTCCAGACTGCATTCTCTGCTCAGTTACAGCTGAGTCAAAAAAAAAAAAAAAAAAAAGAGTTAAATGTTTCTTTAAGATAACTTTCAACCCAAACCATTCCATGATTCTATGATATTTTAAAATCATAGAAGGGTTCTAATAGATCACCAGCATCAGACAATTTATCCCACACCTCCCTCTATGGATCCATCTTAAATAATTACAAGCATAAAAATTTCTTAACCTTTGACTTATATTATATATGAATGAAACCCCTATATTATTTATTCAGTTAGGAAGCCTTCAAACACTTCTGAGTTTGAAAAAGCTCATTCTGAAGAAATTGCTTTTACTCACTCGGCGATTTCTGCTTTTGATAAGTGAAACTGCTGAAATCCAAGCAAGCAAATGCTGCCCAAAGTATCACTGCATTTTATGAAAATAGATGTATTACAATGCAATTTCTATTAATTTCTACAACTCTTAATAATGAATCCAACCTTTCAGCTGCATATTTTCCATTTAATCTTCAGGTGCTCAGTAGATGCAATAGCAACAGAACACAAGGAACAATTGTAAATCCTGACTGGTTCCCTAACTGGCTGATTTTAAGAGTAATACCCAGGATAAACCCAAGCAAAGCAAGAGTTACAGAAGATACAAATTAAGAAATTGAAGAAAAACCAAAATATCATTGTGCAGGAAAACAGGATAAAAACGGGTAAATAATTTTAATCACAGAAATCTTTCTCCTTTATTCAAAAGGCAAAGAAAGTCTATGATGTTACAGTTAAATAATCAACATTTTAGATACCCAAAAGTTGCATCACATACCACGTTGTTGCTATGGCAATTCTTCATTTACAATGAACAAAACAAAAAGGGAACGACCGACATTACCTCTGTGTTAGGCAAACAGCACACCTGCAGACTTGATAACCAAGGTTAGTAAAACACATCAGGTAACCAAAACCAGAGTCTGGAATTTCTTAAGTCCTCCCACCACATGCAGCAATTTGCAGTATTAACTCAAGTGATGCACTGAAATCTGTTTCTCCAAACAAAACCTTCTCCCTCCTGTTATGGCACTGCATCTCCTCTTCACCTTCTGCTCTGTCAAAGGCAGCTAAAACCTAGTTTATGAGATCACTAGAGTGCCTTTGTTACTTCATATAGAGCACCCTTGCCAAAAGGCCTACCATGGTGGAACACAGTGCCTAACTTCTGCCCTTACACAAAACCACAGTGCATCTCATTGCAGCTGCACCTCAAGCTGGGTAACAGAAATCACCCAAGGCTTGTCACTGTCATGATCCTGGTGCCCAATATTCCCCACACAAGATGAAAGTAAAGAATTAAGAGAAGGATGTGCAGTAAGAAGAAATCCGTCCTAAACAGACAGCTGCTACACTGCTCTGAGCAAGCACCTATTTAGAAGTATTGCTCTGGAGTGTTCTGCCTTGTATACTCACAGCTGAATATCTAAATGTCTTCCTATAAATATCCCTGCTCACAGGGAGGGAGAACAATTCCATGGCATTTTTCATATTATGGCTTGGTGTGGATTTTTTTGAGGGAAACTGTAGGCAATAAAATACTGGCACAGCAGTTTCCCACTTGTATGGCTAGAAATCATTATCCTGGGTGCAGGTAGCAACCTGCATCAGCAAAACCCCTTTGTCTATTGAGCAAGAAACTGCAGCAGCACTGGCAAGTAACCTTGCCATGACTGGCAGCCACAGTCCAACACCCAACTACTCTGAAGTGGGGTGACTAAAGAAAGAAGTTCATCAGGAAGTCAGAATTGTAAAGTGGGACTGGGGAGGTGCTAGAACTAGGAAAAGCAGTAGTATAAGTCATGGAGCAGGAGGCATAGACAGGGCTGACTGCTTAATTTTCATAAGCTTTGGGTGTACAGGTTATTAAGGCTCATCTTGTAATTTAAGACACACAGGGAAAGCCCATGCAGCAGGAAGAAGTCAAATTCAAACCATCAGAAGTAGCTGAGGTTGGTTTTATTATTTCAGACCAGAGTAATGGTTTTGTTTAAAATCTTGCAACACTCAAATATTCAAAACTGGCAGCCACACTCACACACAGATTTCCCTTCCTCATGATTGCCCAATTCGTGTATCTCAGCAAAAAGACCAGATCACAAAGAACATCAGACTGACCACCTTGCATGGAGCATTTCACCCAGGAAATCACTGTGAAGCTGAAGAGCCTCCACTGATGCTTGCAAAGCTAGCAGCATCACATTACCCAGCAGTCTGTCAGGGAGTTTTGGGGACCAGGCTAAAGCTGATACAATTTGTTAAACAGAGGCTCAAAAGCTAGATCACTCTTTAATGTATTCTAGAATGTATACATTGATTTACTGTACCTAAAATATGCTGTGCAAACTCATTCATTCTATCTCTTTCTTAGGAAATTACACTATGTTCTCTAAAAATTAGAGCATACAACCCATAAAATTTAAGCAAGGAACAGTACATGTCCCAAGTTATCAATGTACACATTGCCTATAGTTCTCTAAACAAGGCTGGATGCCTAGTTGATATCATGCATTCATTAATAGGAGATATTTTTCCCTTAAGCATGACTCACTACCCAAAATTAATTCTCAAATGTTAGAAATTTAGGACAAAACAGTCCCAATTTATGCAGTCAATGAAGCTGCACACACTAACACTGCCTGGAGAAGAACCACACTTGTGCATCTCCAAGGCAGTTCAGAGGCATGAGGAGAGGGGAGAAAGAAACACCTTTCAGTCTTCTGCTCTCCTCCATCTCTCACAGATCACCCTGGCAATGGCTTTCAATTGCAATATTTTAAAGTTATTTAACTGTATCTTACATTACATGCCCACATGTAGAGATACATAACACTGAATAAATGCACATACGGCATGCCTATGGATGTATTTTTAATAGACAGAAGTTTGGCCTCAAAAGCTACTTATTTCTCTAGAAATTTTCCCTCAGGATCCCTGTTGTCAGATATTCCACTTATGCTTTTTTTCTTCTCCTCTGTCCTAGTCTGGTAAAGTTGGAAGGCAGGGTAACACTAAAAACATTAAAGATTCATTAGGAACATTTTATAAATATTTTAAACCCATCCTTACTAAAATAAAAGAAGCAAAGCAAAACCAACAATCTGCCCCAGTCTAGATGATCCAGGGGAAAAGGCAGTGTAGGAGTTTAGCCTGCTTTGCCAGGGTGGGCACAGCAAGGTACAGGCAGCAGTGTGCAGGGACATGGTCCTCGACAGGGCTCACCAGCACAGCAAGACTGGCGTACCAACATGACTGCTCTGCCAGAGGGATCCTAACTGATTTCTTTTAAAAACAGTCAGACTGCACCTGCGTGGCTTGAAGCCCCAGCCCAGGTGACCTGGTTTCCTCTCTTTTGGCTTGCTTGATCACTGGGTGACATTCAGCCAATGGCTGTCAGACATACATGCACATTCAGGTTCTCTCAACCTGTCCAGACATTTTATTCACTCATCATGTGGGGGAGGTTCACTACCTGCTGTATAGACTTCTTATGTTTGTAGCTGATATTTTGTATCTTGTAGTTCAAAGTCATTACTATTTTAAAAGCAGTAATTCATTCTTTTTTATGATTACTCCTCTTCCCCAATATATTACTTCAGATTCTAAAGTCAAGAATATTCAAGAAATGGCAATTCTTGATTTTTAAAGCTTAAGAAAAGAATAATCCAGGCTGGTTTGACAGTGGTAGTTTTTTGGTTGTTTCGTCAGTTTTGGGGTATTTTGAGGGGATGAAGGTGGAAGTTGGTTGTTTATGTGTTTTTGTGGTTTTTTTAATTTGGTTGCATATACCTACCCACCTTGGAGATGAACAAGACAAGGAAAACCAGACAAATAGAACATCTAACAAGATCTATAACTTAAGTATTACAGAGCATCCAAATTCTCTTTTTCCTTTTACCAGGTCTTCACAGTTTACATTATTTTTTAAAGTAATATTTTAATCTATATAGCATTAAAAAAAATACCAAAAACTACCTGAGAAAAATAATGTTAATTTCAGAGAGTACAAGGTAACAATTCAGAAGTCTGGAGAATGAGAGATTAGACTGAAGCATGAACACAACAAATAGAAGAATTATTCAGAAAAAGAGGAAAAAAATACGCAAAGCCTGGGGTGCAAAGATGTGAGCAGTATATTCTCTTTAAATTATGTATAATATATATAAGGGGGAACTGAGATCTCCCACAGCAATACTCATGTAAGCTACAGAAATGAGTGGAGGACCCTGTTCATTACCTGCTATGATTGTTGAGATGTTGCTACAGTTTATGCAGACATATTTTGATCACGGATAACTTAATTCTATAACATACTGTGCATTAATTGCTCCCAAGAGACAGCCTTCTCCTTATTTATATACTAAATTATCCATTCTTCCACATTCCTATCAAAATGCTAGTTTGTTCCAAAAGCTTCCATCTTTTCAATCAATCAAACAAAAACCTGAAACCATCAAGTTAGTGGCTAGGTGCCTGTTACCACAATTCACAGCTAACAATTTGCCTCACAGAATCACAGGATAATTTAGGTTGAAAGTGATTTGAAGTTTCCTGGTCTGGTTCTCTGCTCAAGGTGGGGCTTATTTCAACATTAAAGGAGGTTACTCATGGCCTAACTCATTTTAGGTTTGAGTCTCTCTAAGGAAAGAAATCCCACACATTGTGTCACCTGATATTCCAGAGAAGTCTTCCTTCTTTTCATTCTATTCTGATGAAGTAAATTAGGATCCCTCAGAATTATAATAAAACTCTATACAGTAAGAAAAAGATTGTTTTACACTGCAACTACACTACTTTAGCTAAAAATATTTCAGAATACTTTTTGGAGATGTTTTTGTTTTTTAAAAAAAATGTGTATAACTATACACATTCTCAGAGCGAATATAATACACATATCAATACTTATTTCAGCTGTTATGCCACCCTGTTTTCAAAAGATTAAAATTAATCACATCAAGTAATATAATCATACCTTGCAAAAAACATCATTGTTTGATCCAAGAATGAAGTGAAAAGGAATATTAAGCACCTAAAATTTACTCTTCATTTCATTTTCTCAAATTTATTTCATTTCATTACAGTGGCTCAGTGGAGAAGGAAATAAATCTGAATCACAAATATTTAGAATTTTATATATTAAAAATTCAATCATAAAGCTCCACCAAGTGGAAATCCTTAAAACTACACTAAGCAAATTCATGAACAAAAATTCATGCTATAGTCGTAACAACAACTCTAATTATATACAGTCAACAGCAAAGCTGGTTATCCATACCTATAACCCATTTTTACCACTGTACACTAAGAAGGAGAATAATTTTTTTTTTATCATTTACATACTTAATTTTCCCTCTGTTCAGGTCTGCTTCTTTGACCACATTAAATTTTTTTCTATCCATTGTGGACTAAAATGATCTCTAGACACTGATTTGCTGGTTCAGAACAGCCACCCTTCTGACTTGCTGAAATTGCTATGATCCACCTTAAGTTCCCTTTCTTAATATGCAGCTTTGGTTATTGAAACAAATTGACAAGCATTGCCATTTTAGGCAGCGTATGATTCTTGAACAAATGTAGCTTGTTAAATGGTTTGCTCTTTCTCACTACTGAAATATTAATCATCTGTATAATTTTAACAACCTGATAAAAACTGTTAAAAGCATTGCTGTGCTGCCCAGCAGGTAGTGCCATTTTTAATGAAACCATAACTATCATAAATAAATAACCAACCCATGAAGTATTCATAATGTACCTCAACCTCCATAAGAAAAACTGTTTTGGTGTGGGGCTGCAAAATATGCCCTAACTATTCTCATCCAGTGAAAGAATTAAGAGATATTCTAAGCCAAAGTTTGTTCTCAGAACATTTGAACTTGACTTTACTACACAGAATAAGTAGTTTCTACACACAGAATGTGCAGGCTTCTGAAGTCACTTGTTTGCCAGCACCATGCCTCTCACACAGTGCAACAGAAGAGTTAACTAGAACCCCCCTTCTGAAGGGACTCCCTTCCTTCTGTTCAGATGCACCATCCTGGCATATCTGTGAGGACATTCGATACATGCCAGGAAACTGCTCTTCCCATCAAGTGTGTGTCACTGCCTGCATTCAGAAAACACCACAGAAAGTTACCAGCATGGTAACTTGATCCTAGTTTATACAGCAGAGAATCCAAGACAGGCAGTCAGGCTTTTAAAGCCCAAACAGCATCAATGCTGAGTGTGTCTATATTAACCTTTAGTTCATATCAGGTGTGGGGTTTTGAGGTGAATTTCAGCCACCACTCTTACATACTGTGCTTGCCTTTGCATCATGGAGCAGTCTTGGGTAGTTTCTATGGGTTTTCTGGGAGACAAAACCAAACCAGAAGCTGCACTCCACATGCTAACACACATCTAGTTTGCAGGACAGGCTACAGCTCGTTCAAAGTATGTAAAACATTAATTGCATAGATATCAGGTCCTCAGCATTAACTGCTCTAGTCTATAGATATATTTTATCAATATTTATACCACACTACCCCACTTGCTAACATAAACATAGCCTTGGTTGTCTCTATCCTGCAGCTCCTGTTTCATTTTGCATTTCCTTGTTTTTGTTTTGGTTTTCAACTCTTGGGTTCCCACAATCACACACAGAGAGTCTCAGTCTTCAACTGGAAATTGTTGAGAAACAATTTCAAATAACTTAAAAATAGATTGAGAAATAAAAGATGTGATTTCCAAAATAAGGACAGGTCAAACTATCTGAGGCTTTGCTATTATTTAAATATATTTAAATAATTTAGACATAGTATAGATATACTGGAAAGAGGCAGAATGAAATACTCTTACTGCACAAAGGAAATGCTTTCTGTGTTACCACTCACTGAGCAATGTGTAAAACATTAACAACTAAAAGGAAAGATATTTCCATTTCCAGGATCAGACAGGCAACTCTTTGAAATATTTTAATTTCTTTTTCAGTCCTGTGTTTGTTCTGAGAAGAGTTTCAAGAGCAAGAAAAATCCTAATGCTTTATCATTAGCTAAAAAGGCTGGTAGTAGATGTCCCAGTTAACTACAGGTTAGTCAGATTATCATCAATACAAAGCTAGATCATGACAAGATGGTGTATGCAAACAGGACTAAAGGACAGCAGCTGGACAAAGTTTTTAAAATACATTACAAAACCAACCAGTAAGGTAACAGGGTTGACACTAACCATGATCTGTAACAGATGTGACTATATGACATTTTCTTTAAAGCATGACATTTCTATAGTGACATTTGTCACTATACAGAAATTAATGAGGCTCATCACAAAGACTGAAAACCTGTGAAGAGATATCACAAAACATATGTAAATGTGGAATCATTTAAGAGAGATTATTTTAGAGGTCTCAGGAAATTTGGGCCAGTGCTTCTATCTTTATCATAGATAAATATAGATAAATATAAATTCACTGGTAGTGAACTTTGCATAACAAAAATAAATTAATTGGGTCACATCAGTTTCATGAGTTAGCTAATCTCACTTGAATGCTAACATAGTCAAATACAAATCAATGATTAAGAACAAAAGAGGCAGATCACTTTCAAGATGGCAACCTCACCAACAGCCTAAAAAGCCTAAATAATTACATTATTTGGAGGCAATTATTAGGAAAAAAAAATAGAAAGTAAATTCCAAGAGCAAAGCCTTGTTTTGTATTAATAGGAAGAATACTGAGGAGATACAGTGATGGGAGTGAATCAATGCAAAGCACCAAAACTACACCTTGTACAGTGCTGCACTAACAACTATTCCTAAATTTCAAAAAGTCCAGAAGAAGCTCACGGTGATTTACCCACTGTGGGAAAGAGGACTTCTGCCTCTAAGCCTGAAAAGGCTCTAATCAATGTGCTTTTTGAGCAGGTGGTGAGGAAGAAAATTCATGAGAACAGCAGATACTTGCACAGGGAAGAGGCCTCTAATAAGCAATCAATTTTAATCCAGAAACAAAAGAGCTCATCAGATGCAGTCATGGAAAGCCAAAGCAAGAAAAACTTGAACTAAAAGGGAAGAATAATTTAAAAGTGGCAGTGACTGATTATTGGAACAATATACCCACAATTCTCCATCACCAGCAAGATTTCTTTCAGAATCAGACTTTTTTCCAAATAAAGCTGCTATAGCTCTAGCAGGAATTACAAGCTCCATGATGACTTATTAACCAAAAAACCTTGTTCCAAGTGACAGAGGTCAAGCCATTTGAACAGAAGGATCCCACTGGTATTTAGAAATTCAGGCATCTATGACAGCAACCTAGTCAAGAACTGAATTTTTCACTATTTAAACATACCTTTGTGCTGTAAACTTTAGCAATACAGCACCTTTAATACATTTCACTATGCTGATAATTGAAATGTCAGTAAAAATATAGTTTATGTTCATTGATGCACTCAAAATAAATTTGCAAAGAGCAAAAGCACCAGGCTGCATGATCAGAATGATGGCTGAGCATCTGTAGTGTTTGTACAGGTTCCTGTTCTTTTTTTCACTCTTTTGAATCAATCAGAATCATTTCTGCTTACCTGTGAGAAATACGTTTTCAAGCATTATACCCTGTTCTGTGGGAACATCACCTCTTTATTTTGTTTCATGGGAATAAAGTGCTATGATCACTAATTAGCACTGTGATCAAGCAATAACCTTCAAAGTATCTGCAGTTGTTACATTTAAATAAAAAAATCATTACGGAGAGTAGGTTTTAAAACAAGCTTTGATGACTGTTCTAGCACTTGGTTTCAGCCTAATAAGAGTAATTTCTGACCATTAGCAGTTCATGCAATTGACTTATGCCAGGAAATGAAGAACAACTATTACATGAAGCCTTACTAGTCAGGCACATTTTACCAGTGCTCCTTGAGAGTCTATCAACTGCTCCAAATGAAACATTGGTGAAGGTCACACTGCTATCACAAAATACACTGTTACTCACAGTAATGGCTGTCTGGAAGGCAGTATCACTTCCTTGGAATCCCTGAATAGCATTAGTGTATGTAACTCTTGTGTAACAGATAAATTGCTATTCTCTCCAGCACTTAAAACAACTAATTGCAGAATTTTCATTCCCTAGCTGTGCCTTTGTTTTGATTTTTTTTTTTTAATCTAGCAGCTCTCAAGGTGACCTGTACTTGCTGGCCACAAGGTATCGGACTGCCATTATTTTCTCCTTAACAGCATTAAGTGGAGTAAAACACAAATCAAACACTTTTTTCATATAATCAGTTACAGTAGCTGCAACAGAAAGTTGTGCAATTGTCTCATCATATGCATCATATCTCTTCTCTTTACCCTCTCTGTCACCTACACTATGTTTATCCAGCTGTTTAAGGTACAGCAGAAGCGTTTCAGGTAAGCCAGGTTGTGGGTTGTTCCACAGCAGCTGCTTTATTTTATCACGTAAATTCACAGGTGATTTTCCCAATCAGACAGAATGAAGGGCAATGCCCAGTTTATTATTACTGTGCTCAAACACTGCAAAAGGCATTGTCAATAGCTTTGCCAACCCCCTGTTGTTTTTTCATTGGCAGAGTTAGCAAATGGCTAAGCAGGACCAAGCCTCTAGCACTGAGACATGCTGAGCACTTAGTAGACATTTTGGAATTAAAATAACATACTAAAAAAACAACCCAAACAAAGCTAACAACCTTACTGTTAAAATTTTATACAATGGAAGATCTGGAAAGAAAAAAAATTCTATAGCAAGAAAGTTCCTTACAAACAACTCACCCTTTTCAGTCAATTCAACTTCTGCAGAATGCAACTTAATGAGAAAATACTGATTATTTTTTTTCCTAACCTACTACGTATTTTTTGATGTTTTAATATAAAATACTTAAAAATTAAGAAATATAGAACATCTAAAAATCACGCTGAAAATCCAACCCAAGTTTCCTAAGCAGGCCTGCTTTGCAGAGCCATTGTAAACAAAGCCATAGAATCATTGAAAGAAGCGACTCTGAGCATGTTTCAGTTGCACCTACTGAACTGTGTTTAAACTTAAGTAGTTGACTACAGGATTCCTGGTTCTGTGCTGCCCTCCTCCCAGACAGCTAATCCTCTCTCCTCTGACCTGTCCCCTTGCCCCATTATTTGGTGGTGTCTGTGCAGAACGACCCCCCCCCTGCCCTGGAAATCGTCTCCGAGTGTTTACAAGAGGGCAAAACCCCTTCAATTCTCTTCCACAGGCCTTGAGGAGATAGGGACAGGCAATGGCTTCTTAATGCATTTCATTACATTCTTCATTAGACAAGGAAGTAATTCCACGGTTTTAAAATCAAATAATGTATTTCTATATATCTTTCACTTCCTCTCCCACCATCTCCCATACAGCCTCTCTCCTTAATAATAAATCTGTCACTAAACAAAAAAACATAGCATGTGAAGGAGAGATTCCTGAACTCACCCCACACAATAAAAGAAAATATCTCAAGAAAAACTGAACAGAAGTTCCCTTTTGTCAGGTTTATGCAACACATCAAATAAATTCTCTGCTGCCAGCTATCAGCAAAGGTTGGAATTTTAGCTCGTGGACACATCCCGGAAGACAAAAGCAAGCAACAACAGCAAATTGGTATATTCTTCAGGAAAATAATCTAGTGAATAACTTTACTCCAAGCATGAAACTATCCCTTCAACCCAAGACTTCTGAAAGCTCTGTTTATTCCATTTTGGATGTTAGTCTTACCCAGGTTATTCCTGACTTAATCTAATGAAAACAAAGTGAGCCCAACAAGTAAACAGGCGAGCAATTCTCTCTTTTAGAGATGTTGGAGTTGAAACAACTCAGAAAAAACACCCAATTTGCTGTTTCTATATGCACCAGAGAGCTTAAGGAGCTGTGTACTTGGTACATATGAGGTGTGAATGCCATATTGCATACAGCTCTGCAGTATGCAAGTTCTCTACAACTCATGCTACAGACAGCTGGCTAAATGTGAAACAAATTTTTCAGGTTTTTTTTTATCTGTAAAGTCAAAGCCAGCTCATATAACACAGATTTCTCAGGCAGAAAAAGCATCATCATTGGAGCACTCTGTGTTCAAATGAGAGCAAGCTAATGAGAAGTGTACTTCAGGACCAGTCCTGGCTTTTAAACATCACGCCTATGAGAGCACAAGCCTCAGCACAATCTTGGGTGCTTTACACAAACATGTTTTAAGTTTATCAGAAAATTAGGAACATTTGGTTTCCCTGCAATTTTTGAGGCATATGATCTGAAAGTGGTTTATCTGGTTTTTCAGACATAATATATCAAAGACAAATGCATATTTTAAGCCTTTCCACCCCTTCTTAAAATAGCTAATAATCAGTTTGCACTTTGGAAAACCTGATGGAAGCACATGAGCTTTACTTATAGAAACATACAGCATCTGTAGCAAGCTAAAGAAATCACTACTGGTGCAAGGAATTTCAGTCACAAAAGCACTGGGTTTTGTGCTGATGTTCTTTAAAGCAAGATGTCTGCCAGTTCCCAGGCAAAAGTCAACACTTATTAGAAAAACAAACAACAAATAAGTTTGATCAGTCTCTCTCTGAAGAAACAGGAACTGTATAAACACAATAGAGGACTGGACATACCTACTTCAGTAACATCTAAGTTAGTGAGTACAAATACTTTGGGTTAACTCTCAAGATTCAGTCCAAATTCTCAAAGTCTGACTTTTCTTTTTTTTAATGTAAATTGGATCAGGCTCTTGACTGTCTCTTATAATACTAGTATGACCAAAACAGTTAGCAGGAACAGCAACCTGAAGTTTCACTTGCCTCTGTAGACTTGTACCAGGTTATACCAGCACAGAGTTTCATTTCACTTTTCATTTTTTTCTTAACACCACTCAACAGCATTCAGATTCCAAACTGACCTTTATCTTCACCTTAATAGCTTCTCTTATCAGCAGCAAAATCACTACATCTTCCACACAGTTGATCCGTCACTGTTTGGAATAATCCTTTACCCTAACATTTGGTGCTGACTATTAATAAATTAAGAACTAACAGCAAAATAATTACCCTTTCACCTAGGAAAACACTGGTGGCCACCACAGAATGCTCCCTCAGTGACACAGTGTTTTGCCCTGTATAATTGATGCAAATGTGTAACAGGATATGTTATGTTCTCTGCACTAGCTGTCACTTTCACACACATACTATTTGTCTCCATACTATGGCAGATGCACTAGTCCACCGCAGGGGATTTTTTTGTTTGTTTTTTAGAAACAACTCTACTTGTAATGTCAAACTATTTATTGTGACAAGAAAGAACCTTTTTTTTTTCCAAAGGCTACAGATCTTGGTGCTGCATAAGATTACCTTACATTTCACTTCCAGATAAATTTGAACCTTCCAACAAAAGCCAAAATATATTTATTTTTAGCTTGTGTATATAATGTGGATGACTGAAAATTGGCAAATCTTTCTTATCTGTTAGCAGCAAACGCATCATAAATTCTGGTGCATAGAAAAATTCAGCATTTCACCTTGCATAAGCATATAATTCATAGAGAACTCCAGATGAAGGAGCAGAGATCTCTTTTCTCCACTACCAATAAATTAACCTCCAACTTTGTTTTATACATCTGCCAGCACAGTGGTGAACTGAGGTGTTGCAGGCGCCATTGTGATGGACTAAGGAAATGCTAAGGTCTGTTGCTTTACCTCATCAATCTGGAACCTGAATGGAGCTTTCCCTGAAGGTTGCCTCCAAACACATTCCTGAGGAGCACTGACTGGTGACCAGAGCAGCTGGCTGGAAAAAAACAAGTTGTGCAGCATAGTAACAGTGTTAACAGCTCTTCACCAAGACACGTTAACCTCTCTAAGGAATTCTTTTCACCAGTCATGACTTAGGGGCTGACCTGTCCTTGAGGCCAATAAAATATTCTGAAAGCAAGACATGGGATTACTTTTGTTAATTAGCAATGTAATATTTTCACATGGTAGATTGGTTTTTTCCCCCCACACCATTCACTTACTAATCAAAGTTAAGAATCAGACTATAGATGGGGTAATGCAACCACTGAACCTGCTTGCTGTCTTAAGATATGCAGTAGGAAGTGCCATGGAAGGATATTCCTTCCACAGTATTCAAGACACTGGATGGAATCAGCTAACAGACATGGATTTCATTCTCAGCCTGTTCAGTGACCCTAGGGACTACCTTCCTGCTTCACTTTTCTTTTTCCACAGCCTAGAAATGGCAACACTTGAAATCTTACAGTTTTGTAAAATAGGCTAGTAAGAAAAGAAAGACGTTAAAGAAGACAGTATAAATGTCACTATAAGGAATATTTTTTTTACTGCCAAAAAAGATTTAGTTGAGTTCTATCTCCAACAGAGGCTAAGAACAACAAGTGCTATTTACAAGGGATTAAACTATATAAACTGACATTGAATTATCTAATTGGCATGGACTCTCTCACAAATGCACTCCAGATTAAGTATATATTCACAACAGCTCTTAAGTTTTCAAATATTTATAACTCTCTTAAACTTGGAAATAATGTATTTACATCAGGATTAATCATCACTATAATTTAATTAGCATTTGACAAGAATTGATTTGGCAGAACTTTTTCCCTTAAAAATAGGAAATGGCCATAAACCAGGGGAATGGCCATAAACTAAACATAGTTTTTTCTCTCCATCTGCTTCTGGTAAGATGCATTATTCAACTGCTAATTCAGTCAAGATCTCAGCTTCATTTATCCAGTTAATTAGAGTCAGATGCTGACAACATCAAGATTATAAATCAAATCTGGATATGCAGGCAAAAAAAAAAAGCTGCTGCTAACACCAATGTACATGTTTTGATTTTTTACAGACCTACAGATGGAAGAAGAGGTTAAACTAGTAGCATACTGGAAGCAAAATTACAATTAGATCCCATAAAAGATATGCCTAAAAAGTTATGTACTTAAGCTCTAACCTTGTGAACACTTGGACCCAAAAGCCAAGTCCAGAACATCACACTATTGCCAAGCTGCAGAGGAAACTGAAAGTTGGTCTCCTACTTCCAGGGCACTGGGTCCAGCTAGTAGGATTGATTTAGCAAGCTGTTTTCAAACTCCTTCAGTTGTTTCAAAAAACAGTGGTATTGATCCCTGAATGTTGTGGGGACCCTGATCACCCAGACACTCACCAGGAGCTCCCAGAGCATATCTGCCAGATCCTCCAACTTGGATCCAGTCAGCCCCAAATACCCCAGACTAGTGAAGAGGAGGCAGTTTGGGGCACACAGAAATATGCAATTCTAGTATCTGTAGCACTTCAAAAATCAACTGCAGTACGCAGTCCAGACATAACTGGAGTAAAGAAGCACATGCACCAGGGTTTTCAAGATCACTGTTTTGTTCTTGAGAATATTTACACATTTTTGGAAGGCAACAAGGAGATCTACATGATCCCACCTAATCTCTTTTTTGTGCATTTTTTCTTTTTACTCTAAGGGATCACTTCTATGTCACCAACAAAGAAAGCCAATCGTAATGAATGCTGACTCAGGAATTACAGAATAATGTTCTACTACTGTAGCTCCTTCTGCTTGCTGTGTTTGTGCTTAGATGGGACAAGAACTCTGAACAGATTAAGAATACGCCACAGGAAAGCCTCAAAACTGAAAGAAAAAAAAATGTTGTATTATGTAATTCTCTCCCTACAAAAAATAAAAGCAAACAAACAAACCAACCCTTAATTCTAAAGCACAGAACAAGTTCTTTCAGAGCATAGAGATTAAAAGGACCCTTGGGGTTGCTATTGAAACCATAAAACAATGTTGAACATCAGCTCTAAAATGATCTATATGCACAAAGCATGCACATTGTTTAAGGATATATAGACTCCTGGGTCACTTAGCCCAGCCTCAAACTGTCAAAGTGTTTTCCCATATCTTTGATAATACTCCATAAGTAAGACTGTATTTCTTTTCACTCCACTTTAAAAATGGTCAGTTACACTCAAATTAACTGACCAACTGCAATCCATAGGCAATTAAAAGTGATATTTTCAAAGTTTTCTTTCAGGTAGCAAGAGCCTCATTTCAATCCTTCCTAAACGTGACAAAAACTCCTCTGCTCATGCAAATCTGACCTATACAATGGCTTTCTTCAACTTGCATTTTCAATGTATCTTTTCTCAAGGTCTTGCTGCTTTGCCACATTTCAAGCCACACAGTATGGCCTTGACAGCAGAAACTCACCATAGTGTCAGTAATTTTTTCATTTTACCAGCTAACAGCAAAGGGTTATACAACCATTTTAACTACATGTGGGTAAGGGATTATGTTGGATACCTGAAGAGAAATAATCAGCTTATCCAAAGCTAACATGCCTTGAAACAGTCAAAGAATCAAAAAGCAGATTTACACAGGAAATTACAGCTTTTTTCAAAGTGCCTCAATTCCACACTGATACCATGTGGCATTCCTATCTGATCTTTCTCTGGATTCCTGTTGACAGCAATTCATTGCCTTTATTAAAGAAACTTCAACTATCTCAGGCAGAAACTTCTTGGCAGTAGCAATGAAAAACTCACCACTCATTCTGGCAGGTACCACAACCATCTGCTGCTCAGGTGCAGGACTTGCACAGGTCAAGCAAGAGAATGAAAACAGCAACCAAGGTGAGGAACATAATCAAGAGCAGGCCAGGCAGGCATAATTGCCCTGGGAAGTGGCCACACTGGATCTGGTGCAGTAAGACAACCAAAGACTCACCTGCCCAAAGGAAAAAAACTGCAGTGGACTACAGATCTTGCCTTATCAGTAACCCCACACCTCCACAGAAAGTACTGATGTTTAAAAGGAGTGGACATAAACACACACACCCAACTGAACCAGTCTTCTTCAGCTGGAAACTCTGTCCCTGAGAATTGTAGAAAGTGGGCACCCTCCCACACCGTGAGCTGGTGGGATGTCCTGAACTTTCAGATCATATGGAGCTTATGGACAGGTAACACACAAAAACATTTGCATTTCTGAACTGAGGCCTGTCACCACCTCAGTCTCCAAGACAATACACCACAAACCAGTAACGTAAATTAGGGATATAAACAGATAGCCCAGACCAGGCCTCAGCACATGGCTTAATATCACTCCATTGTGCTCCACTTCACACCAGAGAGCTGAACACAACCTTACATTTAATTTCTGTTTCTAAAACCTTATTGGTTCCAGGCTTTGCCAGGAAATAAATAAATCAAATTGGATTTTGCATTTAGTTACAAAAGAAAAGATCACAAATTATTTATCCTCACCACATCCTTAGCATTAAACCACAGTGGATGATCCCACCAATAATCTCAAGTCTCGGGGTTATTTGGTGGTTTTGCTACAGCACGTGTGATCCACAAGTATAGTCTGTAAAGATTTGCTCTGCACAATATTCTGCTGAACAGTGATTTTCTCAGAGCTGGACTCTCCGTATCTTTAATATGACACAACGAAGCTCTACCACAATTAAAGAGAACAAACATGAAGTAAACAGTTTTGTTTCAACCTGACTATATATGTTACACCAGCTAAGATGAGAGAAAAGGGTAACCCTCTTAAAAACTCTTCTTGCTGCAGCTATTTCGTTTGTCCTGGATATCATTAGTAAAGTGAATTATCAGATTTATGCCATCTGGGTTTCTATTCTTAGTCTTGAATAAGGATTTTTACACATTAAGCCGTCAGTTATAATCCAAATGGGAAAACGTTTTCATATAAACACTGCTTAAATATACACATTATAAATCTTGATTTGTGTTTTGAACCTCTTAAGTGTATATATATTTTACTTTTTATAAAAACATCCAGAAGTTCTACATGTTTACTTCAAAAGCCTCACTCTTCCTTAAGCTACAATCTTATCCTCCACAGTATTTGACAATTGACTCAGGCTTCAAGTTCTATCTATTCTTTATATAAACTACATCTCAGTTTTCACCAGGGTACCAACCTAAGCTACAAAACAATATTCATTCCAAGCCAGCAAATGATCTCATTTCATACGCACATTCTCTATCTGGGTCCAAGTCCCTAAAAGGCAAGTACACAATGCAATTTCCTGCAAAAGAAAACCTCTGAAATTAGTCAGGCTCACAAGAAACTCAGATTAGACTTAGCAAAAGGTCCACAAAGACTTAGGCAAATTGGCTGTTTCTGATTTCTAATGACACCTAAAATGGTGTTTGAGCTCTCCGGTTTTACTATCACAATTAAGCAAACCCATTTTTTCCAGACTGATTCCCTCCCACGTTACCACAAACCAGCAACAACTGATCTGCAATAAACAAGTCCTTACTGAAGTGTTACAAGTATTACTTATAAAACGATACTGTTATATTCAGCAATGTCACAAGACCCATCAAAAAAACCCTGCTGTAATAAAAATTCTGCCAAAAAATCACAAGTGAAAAACTTCATGCTCACAAAACAAAACAATACTGTTTCAAAACCAGTGATACTTCATGTGAACCAAGATATTTTCTCCACACAAAAGAGACCAACCTAAGATATTACTTACATTGCAATTCTCTACAGGAAAACTAAAAAAAAAAAAAATAAAAATGTGAGGAGGTGCACATTAGAAACATCAGTTTAAAGGCAGTATTTAAAAATGCATAGGAAAAAATCCATTTGTAAGTATGGATTAGCATTTTGATGAAGAGGAAAACAATCTAGCTGCAGTTATTACGCTTCAGATTTTAGTCTAAGGGGGACAAGTTAAAAATTCCTACAACTCCAGTGAAAACAAGCTGAACCCATAATTCACTGCATTTTGTTTTATATGCATCTTATTTAATTGACGTTACTGTTAGGATTTAATTAACAGAATGTTTCCATATCAAATAATTTCACTGGCCAATTGCCTTCTAAAAACTGACAGAATGTTATTAGGACAATTAGTTTGCGAAATTTATTTTATTGCATGTTACTTTGGGGGGGGCAGGAAGTTGATCCAATTATGATTTTTCACATATTTACTTCTTGCTTAGTATTGCATTCTTTTGTGCTCTTACACTTTGCATTATTTTCCTTTAAAATTAAATGAACGTGATCTAACTTTCATTGCCTAGGACAGAGAAGAGAGATAATAAAATTTGGGAATCCTATAATGCAATATTTTCACAGTTTGAGACTCTTGCAGGGATCTGAAACAGAGGGTGCATGATATATCTATCAACTACCAACTTCATTTCAGGATTGCTTTTTCTTAATCTTTGGTTGCTTTTCCAAGTGAACACTAGAGGGCACAGCTCTTGTGCAAGCTCAAACTGTATTTGTATTCAGCATTTGCTAAATTTAAATCACTTCTTCCTACATGCAAGGCATCCCTCTGCGCGAAGTTCACATGCTAAAATAAGGCAAAGTGGTAGACAAGAAATCTTACATATGATTTCAGTTACTATATGAAAACTAAAATGCTGTAAGTGAAATAACATAAGATTACTATGCAATAAAGGCAAATCAGGACCTCAAAAAGAACTGTGTAGCATGTACAAGTTAAAATATCTATTTCAGGAAATCTGACACTGATAGAGCTAACATCTGAAGATCCTGAATAAAAAAGCATCCTGGAAAAGGAAATATGGCAAAACTCAGGGAAAGGATCAGCTTGATAACAGGCAAACAAAACAATAATATAGGATTCTTCCTCGCATTAATCCTCTGAGACCAAGTTTATCAGTCTATTTTTAACACAATGACAGAAAAAAAAGGCTGAGGTTGAAAGACTTACTAGTTTCTGTACTCTACAAAAGTCAGTTAGGTATTACACTTAAATATAATATTTTGTGCTCCGAGATAATCCAAAGCTGACATCAGACATCAGGGGTCTAACATGCTTTTCAGTGAAAGTCTCCTCTAAAAAGGACTATAGTATAGAGGCACAGTTAGAGCATAAGTTCAATACACATTCTGTAGGTTTTATGAGACATCACAAATCCTAGAACAGTTTGGCTGTAAGATTTAAAACCTTTTTACACTGTTAATGTTAGCACATTGTTTTTCCTGAATAAATACTTTGCTTTTGCTATTAAAACTTTTAAAAGTGGGAACTGAACTGGAAAAACACTCCTGTCATGGAATTACTGCCATGGAGACATCAGGTAGGGTGGTTCAATCCATGACAGGACCTGAGAATGGCAACACTCAGCATCAAGATCTTTCTCTATAGGTGTTCAGGCATGTCTGAAAATCCACCATCCTCCTAGGTGAGACGCTTCCTCACATCCTGAAACTCCATCCTGCACTTCAGATGCCTATGTCGTCTTGTGGGATACAAAGCACTGGCTTACTTTACTTTGCACTTAAGCCCAGTGAAAACAAAACTCTTTATCTCACAGTATTCAGAGTTCCCAAAGAGTAAGCAAGCTGAGAGTACAGCCTCCCTGGTGAAAAACATTCAAAAATACCTTCCACAAAACTGCCCTGATCACTAGGGTGCAGCCAGTAGGCATCTGGCACCTCTTCTATGATGAAACATCAGTGAACACACACAGCTTTTGCTCACCCAAAACCTGTAATCAGGTTCCTGGCTTATGTGCATATTCTATCTGGCCTTCTCTTACAGCAGAAGAAAACAAGAGTAGTTACAAAGAACTAAAGGGTGGGGAAAAAAACAAAGCCTTTTATGTGAAACATGAACAAAAGAAACTGTCCATGCAGTTCATGACATGAACATCCCTAGTCATTATCTATCAGCACAAATGCAGCCTTCGCTGTAAGCTCTTGTCTTTTTGTAAGACTGTAACTTCACAAAAAAGGCAAGTGCTCAACTATGGAACTATGCAGAAAATTACTCCTGCTGTGCACTTCACTGCTGATTTTAAGGCCAATTTTTTTTTAGTGTATCAGATTATAGTACTAGGAAACCACATTTTAGTCAGCGTTTTTGCTCCTGGGATCTGAATAACACACATTTTGCTGTGATTGAGATAAGTTGTACTTAGCAAGTAACAATCAGTAGCAAAAATAACATTTTCCTCCTCCTTTCTTAGTATTATTTATATTAGCAAGTGTGCTATGCCTGTTTGTTCTCAGCTTAAAGACATAACTGAAAAGTAAAATAGTTCTCCAGCTTGGGCTGAAATGATGAAATGCAGTTGCAGTATGTCCAGAATTGAGTGCAGAAAGACAGCAAGTTCAGGAAAAGACAGCAGAATATAGAAAGGAAGGAATAAGCATGTCATCACAACTAAAGGATAGACTGCTTCTTCTGAATAAGTTATCAGCAGTAGTGCATGATTTTAAGCAAAACTACCTTCAAGATCAAAATAAACGTCCAAAAAACACAGCCCAATAAATTACGAGACATCTTACCATTTGGTGTTGCCTGCTTCAATAGTATGATTTAAATGTCATAAAAGCAGAATTAATTTTTAATTCTTTTCAGAAGTAACCATTTCAAAAGTAGTAATAGGCTTTAAAAGAAAGCAAAGTTCACCTCAGTCTACATTAGTTTCTGGCTCCATTCTCTGAAATACTATACGTTATTGCGTGTATGTTTGTTTTTATCTGTCAGTGTGGTTTATTGTTAGGGAAGTGCAGTATCAGCTGTCTCTTCCCTGCCATCAAAGCTACTTCATTAAAGTTAACTGTGTTTGACTTCCAGAGGATCTTTTACCAAGGTAACACACAAAACTTCTACTCATCACTATTTTTCCAGCAGTAAAGACACCAAACAATGCAGTATTCTTCTTACCTTTAAAAACATTCAGTTGCTTTCACCCATTGGAAGCATTTAAGAATTCGATTTCTCATTTACTGTATTAGCTTAGCTGTGAGCAACCAAAATGTCAACCACACACCATCAGATGGCAGAGCACACTGTGGTCAGGAATATCTGCCTTGGTTTGTGGAAGACTAGTGTGCCAAGGCTGCTTGCACCTGTGTTAACCTGCTCTGGTTCACCTCACCCCTTCACAGCTTTAACTACGGGGTTAACCAGCATGAAACACTCAGCAAGTCCCTGCTTCCAGCCCTGAGGAACACATTCTGCAAGTCGTAATTCAAGAGTATTTAGAGAATATAACATTGATTTTGTCAATGATTTCTGCTTGGTTTTAACACAGTTAATTATAAATGGATAAGTATTTGATTAGCTGTCTAACTCTAAAAAACTTTTTCTGCATTTCCAAAAACATGTTCCTCTTTATGATACTATCACTGGCTTTCAGTCTCTCCGCATTTTTACCCCTCCTCATCTCTATTTTCTACAAGATACTGTAATTACATCCAATTTCAAGAAAAAGGGTCTCTCCAAATAACTGGCATCATTTCAGAGGGAGGGGGAGGAAAGTGGGGCAGAAACTGGCAGTATGTGTTACTACCTTTAATCAGAAATAATCAGTTCTGTGAATACCTACTATATTAATTAATTGAAATAATAAATTTTAGAACTGCACTCACATAAAACCGAATATAATAAAAATTTATGCTGAAGAGTATTTACATTTAAAAGTTGCTGACATAAATAAAATGCTGCTGCTTTAGATAAAACCTGTTAATGTTCATAAAACCACTTAGAAACTGAGCATATGGGTTTTAGTATAAAACACATGTATCCTATTAGAAGTAAAAATGCAAAGGCATGACACAATAATTAGGAACTTGTTCCTCTATAACACAAGTTATCTTAAAAATAACAAAAATCAGTAATCTTTAAAAAGATCGACATTTTCAGATATGTTAGAATGGTCTGGCATATTCACAAATATTTGTTAATTTTAACAAATGTTTAAGCAGCCCAAACAAGACCCAAATTCAAATCAATTTTACTCTGAGATGTGCTATAAAAATCTTGTGTACCTCAGTAACCTGCAGTAAAAGAAAAATAAGTATTTTATGCAGTATTAAGGAACATCCAGTCTCCATTACAATGAAATATTTTAAAAGAGAAATTAATCTGATGCTTAC